>NC_084794.1:125329023-125632053 GCF_963169125.1 Humulus lupulus
TATGCCCTAATGGGCCAAAATTACAAATATTCCCTTATAAACAGTAAAAGGCCCACATGCATATCTAATACTCATAAACATGCATATAATATATTGGCATAATTATATTAATCATGCATGCCACATAGTCACGCATTTAAACCACATAATCACATACATATCCAATTATGCCCTCCCAGCACGCTAATCAAGGCTCTAAACCCTATTAGCATGGGTCATTACAACTATCCCCTCCTACTGAGAATTTTGTCCTCGAAATTTTACCTGAATAGATCGGGATACTGATCCCGCATAGCTAACTCAAGCTCCCAGGTCAGTTCCTTGACCTTGCTATTCCTCCATAATATCTTGACTAGAGAAATCGTCTTGTTCCGTAGAACCTTATCTTTCCTGTCTAGGACCTGAACTAATCGCTCTTCATACGACAAATTATTCTGTAACTCCATATCCTCATATCTTAACACAAGAGTCGCATCTAAGATGTTCTGAAGCATAGAGATGTAAAATACGTCGTGAACTCCTGATAATGATGGTGGCAGAGCCAATCTATAGGCTACCTACCCGATCCTCTCCAGGATCTCAAAAGGTCATATAAATCTAGGGCTCAGCTTGCCCTTTTTCCAAAACCTCCTCACCCATCGTAATGGTTAAACTCGAAGAAACACGTGGTCCCCTACCTGAACTCCACGTCCCTACACTTAGGATCAGCATAGCTTTTCTATTCGAGCTCGGATCTTCTCAATAGCTTCGTTAGTTTTCTGAACCATCTTCGGTCCCAAATACTTCCTCTCACCCATCTCATCCCAATGAATGGGTGATCTACATCTCCTTCCATACAACATCTTGTATGGAGCTACTCCAATTGTTGATTGATAACTATTGTTGTACAAAAATTCAACCAACGGTAGGTACTTATTCCAAGTCCCCTCGAAGTCTAACACACACGCTCTAAGCATGTCTTCCAATGCCTGAATTGTCCTCTCAGACTATCCGTCTGTCTGAGGATGAAAGGTTGTAGTGAACTTCAACTGAGTCCCTATAGCCGTCTGCAAACCACCCCAAAACTTAGAGGTAAATATTGGATCCATGTTCGATACTATAGACTTAGGAACCCTGTGAAGATGCACAATCTCCCTGACATATAACTCTGCGTACTAATCTACAGTACAAGTCGTCCTCACCGGTAGATAGTGAGCTGACTTATTGTATCTGTCTACTATCACCCACATCGAGTCATGTAGCCCCACTGTCCTGGGTAAACCTCCTAGAAAATCCATGGTAATTTCCTCATATTTCCACTCGGGGATACCTAAATGTTGCAACAACCCTGCTGGTCGCTGATGCTCAGCCTTCACTTGCTGGCAGGTTAAACACTTGGCCACGTATTCAACTACGTCCTTCCCATCCCAAGCCACCAATATAAAGTCTGTAGATCCTGATACATCTTCGTGGTGCCCGGATGGAGCAAGTATGGTGTAGTATGGGATTCATCAAGTATCTCTCGTCTAATACCCATAACCATCAGAACACAGATTTGATCCTTGTATCGTAGTAAACCAGTCTCTGAAATAGAATAATCCTTAGCCACTCCACCTAGGACATTCCCTCTAACCTCCTACAACTGCGCATCATCCAACTGACCCTCTTTTATCCTCTCCATGAGGGTAGACTGTAAAGTAATATTGGCCAATCGACCCACAACCAGTTCTATCCTCGCTCTGGTCATCTTTTCTGCCAATTCCTTCAATATCTACTTTGAACTAAATAGTTGTCATGAGCCTCTCCGGCTCAATGCATGTACCACTACATTGGCTTTCCCTGGGTGGTAAAGGATGTCACAGTCATAGTCCTTCACCAATTCCAACCAACGTCTCTGTCTCATGTTCAAATCCTTCTGGGTGAAGAAATACTTTAACTCTTATGATCAGTGTATATCTCGCACTGCTGGCAATTCCAAATCATGGGTAGGATACCGCTACTCATACTCCTTCAGCTGTTGTGACACATAAGCAATAGCCTTCTCATTTTGCATCAACACGCATCCCAATTCCAGTCTCGATGCGTCACAGTATACTACAAACTTTCCTCCCTCCGAAGGAAGACTCAACACAGGAGCGGTAATCAGTCGTCACTTCAATTCCTGAAAGCTATTCTCACACTTATCTGATCAATTGAACTTCAGATTCTTTCGTGTCAATTTCTTCATCGATGCAGCAATCTTCGAAAACCCTTCCACGAACCGTCTGTAATAACCTGGTAGTCCAAGGAAGCTTCTAACCCCCGAGGCATTCCTTGGCCTCGGCCAATCCCTAATCGCCTAAACATTGGCCAGATCTACCTCAATCCCATCTCCACTGAAGATATGTCCAAGGAATGTCACTTCTAGTAGCTAGAATTTGCACTTTTTAAACTTGGCATACAACAGATGCTCTCTTAATCTCTGTAATACCTGTCAGAGATGTTGTTCATGCTCTGCTTCTGAACTGGAGTAAACTAAGATGTCACCGATGAAGACAATCACAAACTGATCTAAGAAGTTCTTGAACACCCTGTTCATCAAATCCATAAGCGCTGCTGGGGCATTTGTCAAACCAAACGACATGACCAAGAACCCATAATGCCCATACCTCATTCAGAAGGTCGTCTTCGGAATATCCTCATCCTTGATCTTCAACTGGTGATAACCAGAATCAATCTTCGAGAATACTGTCGTACCGTGCAGCTGATCGAACAGGTCATTGATCCTTGGTAAGGGGTACTTGTTCTTAATGGTCAACTTGATCAACTCCCTATAGTCTATACACATTCTCGGAGTCCCATCCTTCTTCTTCACAAATAAAACTGGAGCACCCCATTGCGAGAAGCTAGGTCTGATAAACACAAAATCTAGAAGCTCATACAAATGTATCTTCAACTCCTTTAACTCTGTCGGAGCCACTCTATATGGTGCCCACGACACTGGTTCTATACCCGGCACCAACTTAATCACGAACTGAATCTCCCTGTGCGACAGTAGTCCTGGAAAATCCTCAAGAAACACATCCAAGAACTCGTGTACCAATCTAGTCTCTCCTGGCCCCACTGGCGTAACTCTAGTGGTATCCACCACACTATCTAAAAAATCTATACATCCTCCTTGTAACAGGTCCCTAGCCCTCAATGCCGATATCATGGGAATGCAGGGTCCATGCATAGCACCCACAAAAATAAAGGGGTCCTCACCTTCAAGCTCAAAAGTCACCATCTTCTTCCTAAAATCTATAGTGGCCTCATATCTGACTAGCCAATCCATCCATAGAATCATATCAAAATCATCCATACTTAACTCAATCAATTCTACTGATAGTTCCCTACTATCTACCATCACTGGCAGTTCTCTAATCCATCTCCTAGAAACTACCAGTTCCCCTTTAGGCAGTATAGTCCCAAACCTTGCAGCATAATACTCACTAGTTCTACACAATATATCAATTACATTACTAGAAACAAACGAATGTGTAACACCAGAGTCAATCAATACAGTATATGAAGAGCCAGCACTAGAAAACTGACCTGTCACTACCGAGGGACTAGCCTCTGCCTGCACCAAGGTGAACACTCGAGCTAGAGTCAAGCTGCCCACCTTCCCTGGTTCCCCTTTCTTTGACATTGGGAAATCATTCTTGAGGTGCCTAACCACCCTGCACAAGTAACAAGCTTTTGCCTGACATTCACCCGAACGGCGCTTCCTGCATCTTGCGCACTTCGGATAACTTCTCCATGTCTCACTGCCTCCGTGGCAGCCACCCTAAGCACCCTGACCCCTCCTATAAGGACCAATAGTGGTTGCGATATTAGGGGTCTTCCTTTTCAGATCACTAGGGCCTTTGCCCCTTCCAGACCCTGTGTATGGAGGCACTGCCCTGCGAACATCCCGTCTCGCAAAGTTCTCCCTCCAGATCTTATTCTCTACCTCCTCAGCAGTAAGAGCCTTCTCAACAGCCTGGGCATAAGTCGTCTCCCCAGATACTGATGTAATCCTCACATCTCGGGCTATCATATTATTAAGCCCTCACACAAATCTGTCTTGTCTGGCAGCATCTATAGGCACTAAGTCTGGTGCACACTTTGCCAGCCTATCAAACTTCAAGGCATACTCTGTAATTGTCATGCTGCCCTGTACCAACCCCATAAACTCATTCACCTTTTGATGCCCTGATGGCAACGTTGTAATACTTCTAGTTGAACAAATCTTTGAACCCATCCCAGCTCAAAGTAGAAACATCTCGAGTCTGTGATGCCACCTCCCACCAAATACGGGCATCCTCTCTAAGCATATAGGTGGCACAGGCCACCCTGTCATTACCTTCAACCCTCATAAAGTCCACAATGGAGGTGATCATACTCATCCATTATTCAACCTTCAGTGGATCTGGTCCTCCCTCAATGGTTAGGGGATGTTGTCTTCTGAATCGTTCATAAAGTGGCTCCTACCTGTTTCCAACCTCAGGTGGTTGTACAACTGGTGCTACAGCAGGTGGCACAATAGGTGCATCACTCCCTAGCGGAGCCTATTGTCTCAAAAGGCAAATTCGCTCTTCCTGACTCTGTAGCCTAGCTTGCATATCAGCAAGTATCTACCGCCAGTTCTCAGGGACTAGCGGAGGGTTCAGGCTCTACTCATCATTTCTAGACTCGACCCCTATGTCGGCTAGTTGTATCGATCTCCTTGGACGCATATCTATCCAAGTTTATCTACAATCAACGACTCGACAATCAGGCAATGATGACAGGTTAACATTCCTTCCATGGTCCAATATCAAAACTCAACTAACAATATGCAATCAAGATGCAAATAAGCATTTAAACATTTATTCACATACAGTAGCAATGCTAATAAGCATGCCACATCATATTCACATAGTAGTCAAGGGCTAAGCCCTATCAGTATCTCATGCTCCCTAATAAACGTGCAGATAAAACATTTACATTTTATTTAGAATTTAGGCATACAATCACATATATATATATATATCGTTACCAAACCCTGAGTTGAGCTTATCTTTAGAGGCGAGTGTACATGCCCAGCCAGTCTTCAGGAACCCTTAAACCTAGACCGCTCTGATACCAAGTTGTAAGGCCCTGGATAACCAAGACCGTTCACTATGTATTTTAAAATAGTGCAAGACTTGCTAATCAAGTCGTTTGAACATAAATGTGATTATAAAGTCACTAACAGGTTAGAGTTAAAAAGATTTTGATCATAAACAGTTACTTTTCATTAAAACAAATGTTTAATACATGGGATCCCAAAAACAGGGTTTATGTGGTAAATACAACTCTCAAAAGCCGATACAACCAAAGCCAGTCTAATGGAAAAATACAATTTAGAGCTCTATTCCTGTAACTTTTCCTCGGTCATGGCAGTCAAGAAGCCAACGATGTACACTCCACCCCCAGAGCTCTCCAACTCATGGTTGGTCCAGTTTCCCTTTGCCTTTACGTGCACCACGTAGCACCCGTGAGCCAAGGCCCAGCAAGAAAACCATAAACAACAAATATGAATAGCAACAAGAACATGTAATCGTCTTTAATCCAATTAGTTCAACTAATCAGCAGAATACAGATGTAAAGCTATACCGCGATAAACATATACTTCCAACATATATTTCAATCAATAACACAACAATTAGGTGTTAGTGCCCTAAGGCCGTGTAATATCCAACATTTTCATAATACATTTATTTATTATAAATCAGAGTTTTAATACATAAAATGTACAAGTTTACAAATTTAAGAAATAGTAATGGAAAAATAGTGTTTAAAATATGATTTTATGTTTTAATGAGATTAAAGAGAGAGAAACTTGAGTAGTCAAGTATTGGACCCAAATGTCATATAATTTTAATTGGGGATTTTTATAAAATTAAGAAAGTTTTGCTAAAGGGCTTATTTGAAAAGAATTGTAGTATTTTGGGTCCAAGTGTAATTTTAAAAATAAATTTAAAAAAAAAAGAAAAGAAAAGGCTTCAGCCTTTCTTTTTTTACCCGAGCCCCTCTCTCTCTCCTCAGAAAATCTCTCTCTCTCTCTCTCTCTCTCTCTCTCTCTCTCTCGTGCGTGCGTCTGCCCAACCACCGAACGTCCATCGGTGATCACTGTTTATAGCCATGCGCCAGACCGTTGGATTCAGAAGCCTCCGAACTATCGACCCACGCGAGAATCTAGAGCTCACTCGCCGATTAAACACCTCAACTGGTCGATTTAAGTTCGGCCACCCCGCGACTTCAAAGTTGCGATTCGGCCACCTCGGGCATCCGTTTGCCGATCCATCACCACCATCGTGTTCCTCGTGTTGTGGGCTTCAAAACCCAATAACTTGTTCCTGCATCTACCATAGTTGGGTGGTGGGCCCACCACGAGCCACCGCGATCCACCGTAGACCGACGGTCGAAACTTAGTGTTCGAGGTTCCGAAGTACGTTTTGAGTTTCAGAAAATCACCGTTTGACTTGTTGTGGAACCCGATCATTGTGGTATAATTTCTTTGACATATATTGTGATTTAATTGTGATTGATTAGAGCAATTGTTATTATGTGTATTTATAGTATATAATTATATATTATTGATATATGGAATATTTTCTATAATTTACTGGCTGTCTGGGATTATATGTATTTTTTATACAGGTTTTGATTTTGGGATTGTCCACTTTATAGCCGTTGTGCTGTCCAATTTTCTAGAAAATATTAAATATTAAATAAATTATAAAAATACATATTTAATTGATTTTCCATTAATATGGAAATTATTATGATTAATTAATTTTAATTATTATTGTTATTGTTTTGTTAAGTAAATCAATAATATAGATTCATATATATATATATATATATATGAAAAGTGTGATTTATAGTAAACCTATTATTTAACCATTATTATGGTATATTAATATTTTTATTAATATTTGAATATTAAAATAATATCAAATATTAGTTTCTTACTGTTATTGATATTTGTAAGACCAGTGAATTTTGGAGAAAGTATATTTATTATATCACTGGAATTGATATTATGACTAATTAATAATAATATAAATATTTATATTTATATTATTATCATTATATTGATTATTACAATTTTATGTTAAAAATATGATTTCTTTTATAAAATGACTATTTGAATATATATATATATATACATTCATATATGTATTGCTATTGAGGTATTTTGTTATTATTATTGAAATAAGTTTATTTATAGATGATAATTATTATTGTTGTTGTTATTATTATTATTATCATGAGAGTACATTATTAAATGAGCAATGTTTTATATGAAAAGTTATTTGTATTACGTTGATAATAATTATTATTATCATTCATATAGTTTATGATGTTGTTAATATACACTATCAATAGTGTATATTTACGATTTTGATAGAATTTAATAAATGATGTGCCTTGAATAGGATTTGTATGGATTTGATTGATTGACTCTTGCTGAGCAATTTTAAAATAAGCTAAGGACCTAAGGTAAGTAAATCTCACCTTTTGTGCTTAAGTGTAAGACGCATGACTACATTGATTGTGTACATCTGATGAGTTAAGTATGGTATGATGATGATGCATATGATAAGTATGTGAAGAAGGGTTATATGAACACCATAAGGGTGTTGTGTGATATGTAATTGATGAATTCCGTGATATGTGAAAGATGTCTTACTTGGTTAAGAATGATATGAATTATGTGCAAGTATGTGTTCTTATGTTGATGGATATGTGGATTACTTTATTTTCATGATTTGTTATATGTTATGATATATGAAGCGTTTAAGTTTTTAGGCTGGAAACCTTAGACCTGAGCCATAGCTCTACGTTAAGGTATAACAACGCCACCAACCCAATGCTTCATGTATTATGACTAAAGATGTTTTGAGTTATATGAGATGTGATACAATGCCTTGATTGAATACCATCAAACATGAACATGAACATTGACATTTCAGCATCAGCATGTATGCATGGCATGTACAGTTATGTGATACATTACTATGTGATATAAGACCATGCATATAAATATGAGAAAAGTTATGAAATGCCTTGAAAAGTCTTATGTAAAATTAAACATTTTAATGACACAAGACTTAAGCAAAGTGATAATAATATGTTTAAAAAGGGTGTCACTGTTTTGATGAAGCAATTAAGTAAGTTCAGCAAAGAAGACGGAGGTCTATAAGACTAATAGTGGCTGCCCACTAGTATGGGCTAGGTCAGAGTTGACCATTCAGACATGCTTTCCATGTTCCCGTCTTTCTCCTCCATATGTGTAATAAGTATGGCAGCTCTGGCAACGATGAAATGAGTGTTATGATGAGCCTAGCTGCGATGATGGCTAGCCGGAGGAGAACCCATGGGATTCTATATGATATGTGTAACAAGCCCTGTAGGCATTGGCTGAATCAAACAGTGTGCACAAGTGAAATCGGGCCCATAAAAATGTGAAACTAAAAGAAAGAGCATAAAAGTAAAGTTTGAAAGTACATGAGCAATAAATGAAATGCATAAGTATATAAGTCAGCATATTAGTATATGTGCACTACAAACTCACGACATTCATGTGTATGTGTATGCATGAGATTTACTTACTGAGCGTTAGCTCATTATGTTATTTTCCAACATTTTTCCAGGTGTGGCTTGAGCTGTTGAGCAACTTGTGGAGCACGGAATCAGTAGCAATGCAATAGTGGTTTAGAGTTTTTATGTGGCTGCATTGAATTTAAAGTATTCATACGTGTAATAATTTCTACTAATAAGTTTATATAAAAGTTTTAAATTTTTCTGTATTTCTTCATATCATTTTATTTAATTCTTTTGGTCAAGTGCCTAACATACTCGTAAACTCTAGAATTACGAGTATGTGGCGAACGTACCCTACCTTAGGGACGTTACAGGCCGAGCCCTCTGGTTATACAGCTGACCCCGACTCGTTTAGGTCGAGCTGCATTCAGTACGCTTATCATTAGCCTCGGCACCCTTAGGTCGCACTTTCATATTGCATACAACAACCATACAGTCACACAATACATATATTCAATTACAGGGAACCTCAGTCCCAATGACAACCACATAGGTGCAGTTTTCTTACCTCGAATCCAGAGAGATAAATAAAGAGCGGTCCTGAGAACGATCCTCAGTCCTAAGCCTTAACGATAATCCTAGTCACAAATAACCATGGATAATTATCAATCTCTAATCCAAATAAATGTTTTAGGAAACAAAAACTAGCCTCTGTGACCTCGAATTCTACTAAACCAAGTAGTAGAATTTGTCCCGAGCGCCTAGGTTTGAGTCCCCGAGCCTAAAACCTTGGATGCCTCTTATTTTCTATTTATGGCCACGACTTTCCCTTAAGGGCCGAGACTCGCCCCTTAGAGAAAGGCCCATCCCTCCCTACTAGAGGACACGGGCCACGACTTGAAACCCCTGGGTCACGGCGCGCCAGGCGAATCAGAGGCACCCCAGCCTCTTCAAGCACGCGGACCGCGGCACCTGAAGAACAGGGCTGCGACCCAAGGCCCCAAACCCAGAAAAACCACATTTTTTCCAGTGTTTCCATTGAGTCCAAGCCTTAAAATTAAACCCAAACATTCAGCCATACTCAAAATTGAACCCAGAATTCTTAAACCTATAACCTAAACATTATACCCAATCTTATAAACAATTGTACCTCTCCTTAACACCCAAAATCAGTCTCATGCAAGCTCTAAGTTCTTGCTACAATTCAGCAGAAAAATCCAGTCATCGGGACTTGAAATTGTTTTTAGGTTCATTTTAGGTTTGTTTTAGAGATTTTTTTATGTTATGTTTTTAGTTATTTAGGATTGTTTAGCGCAGTTTTATGCTTGTTTTCTTCTTGTTTCAGGCTTTAACGGTCAAGTACATAATATGGAGTGAAATGAGAAGAAACATGTTAAATATGATATTTAAGATGGATTTCGTGTAGATTGTGGAGTCTCAAGACATTATGTGTGGAAAATACTACATTGAAGATGCTCAACACACGTCGTTTATGCTCTATAACGCAAGTCTGAGACTTCAAGCCGCATTTTGACCATGATTTATTCACTTTCTGGAAACACTTAATGAAATATAAGTTGTAGATATTTCTCTTAGATTTCCATATCTTTTTGAATCATTCAATTCGGAGTTATATCGAAGGAGTTATGATCAAAATACGATGAGCTGACGCTGCAGGCTGTTCGAAACGAGTTTCATTCTATTCTGACTTTAGCGCTACAGCGCCATAATAAGAGCGCTACAGCGCTAGTGCACCAGATTTTGAGGCATTTTGCCACTGTTAATAGCGCTACAGCGCTAGTGACGCGATTTTCACATTTCTGATCACTTTTTGATGGGCAATTTGGTCTTTTCACTTGGAACTTTGTAGGGATATTTTAGAAACATAATGTGGCGACTGGAAGGGGGCTGAACGGAGAGAGAAGATGGCTGAGAGTGGAGAACACCATTGGAGGATCCATTCTTGTGTTTTTCATCATCTATCTTAAATTTTTTTTTTTTATGTTTGTAATTGAATTCTATGATTGCTAGAATGAATATTATGGGCTAATTTCTCCTTTAGGGCTATTATGTGAATCTTTTGGAAACCTTTTTTATGGATTAATGCAGAATTCATGTTCTTCTTCATCTCTTTCAATTCCTTACAATCTGTGTTACTTGTGCAATTATTGATTGATCACCTCTAATTGTTATTTCATGAATCAAATTGAAATCTGAAAAGTGAAATTTGATATGCTTTGATTGTTTGGATGCAAATTCAATTTAGAACGAAAGTATCTAAATTGTTTGCCTATTTTTCTGATGTTGCGTGTTTAATGCCTTCTTCATGATTCAACTTACCATAGAAATATACGAAGTTGTCATTTAGATTGAATTTTGTAAATCTTAACCAGATTATGAATTGTTTTTGCAACTTGTTCTTGAATAGGGAGAGGGGGATATAATTCTTGCATTGGGAAATAAAAGGGTGGAAAATAGAGGATCATAATTGTCCTAATTTCATTCTCTCTGTTATTTTGTTTAAATTTTCATTGTGATTCGTTAGTATTCTTCTTTGTTTGAAATCTCTGAAATTGCTTAATCAAATAGAATTAAAAAGATTGATTGATTGGTAACTGATAAATCAGCCCTTGAGGACGATACTTGGTTTTTACCATTTTATTACAAATTGCGACTATGTGCACTTGCATAGCTTAATTTTCGCAACAATTGTAATGCCCTACTTCCTTAGAGTCGTTACTAAGTGGGTTATAAACATGCAATTAACTCGCTAATCAAGGTTTTAAGACAAAAGTGTAGCTAAACCATAAAAAAAGTCACATAATTTGAAAATATACTCATTCATTAAAAATTATAAAGCGTTTAACATTTGGGATCCCAAATTACTGTTTAGAAATATATTTACAATTCCAAAATATGATTTAAGTCGACTAAATGACAAAACTATGTTTAATACAAACATCTCCCAAAAATACCCCTAGCCGTGGCAGCCAAGCAAGCCAAACATGTACGCCCCGCTTCACGCTCTCCGTACTCATAGTTGGTCGACCTTCCCCTTGCCCTTACCTGCAACACAGAGCACCCGTGGGCTGAAGCCTAGCAAGAAAACTCACACAAGCAAATAACATATGTACACTTATCATTCAACATATATTCAAGCCACCAACAGGCTAAACACGTACAGCCATGCCGTCCCAGGCGCTTTACCAGGCCCTAGGTTCGCGGTCTACAGCGTAAGGATATCCCAGGTATCATGTAGGGTCTCGCCTTGGCAACTCGCACTCCGTGTGCTAAACACTACTCCTGGCCCCTTGCCGTACTCGACCTTCGCTGTACTCGGCCTTCGCCGTTCCTGGCCCTCGACGTTCTCAGCCTTCACCGTTCCTGGCTCTTGTCATTCATTCACACATATGCACACATAGCATAACTAAACAAATACTTAAACATGTATAAACATATTCAATGGGGCTACGCCCTACAACACAATCATGTGGGTTCGTGCCCTGAAACATAGACTAAAGGGCCTCTCCCTGCTCTACGGGTACAATAGTTTTCTTACCTGTGTCCCAAGCTACCCGAGCACCGCGATCATGAGCACAGTCCTCTAACCCAAGCCTTGAAGAGAGATCCTAGTCACAACGCATGAATAATAATCAACCAACACTTTCTAATCCATTAAATAGTTTCGAGACATAATTCTAACCTCTGAAACCTTGGTTTCTACGAAACTGGGTAGCAGAAACCTTCCTGAGCCTTAACGTTCAAGTTCCCGAGCTTAAAACCTTCATTTTGCCAAAAATCCACTTTTGGGCCGCGGCCCAGCCTCCCTTAAGCATAGCAGCTCGCCTCAAAGCAGAGGCAAAATTGTCTCTCATCTAACAGCCTAGGGCCGCGGCGCCCAAACCTTACACCGCGACGCCTGGGAAACTCCTCGAAGCCTCTCTAGCATATACACTCAAGTGGGCCACGGTACTGATGAACAGGGCCGCGGCTCAACCCCGAAACCCAGAAATTCCATGCAACTTTTATAAGCTAACTTCCCTGAAAATCATTCCAAACGCACCCCAACACTATAATTGAGTCCCATAACAAGTCTAATACACTTTAAGCAGCTCTAGAACCCCAGGAACTATTCCACAACTTCATCAAACTCAAAATCAAAACTTAAGCTTGAACCTAGAAGAGAACTCTTAAAACATGGCAAGAATTCATTAAAACCAGAGCAAAGAACCTTACCTCAAGAATGGTTTTGACCCTCAGCAATCTATAATCCTGCTCCTAGCTTTGATTCCCCAACTCTCAGCCTTAACTTCAAAGCTTTCTCCTCAAAAATCCCCAAAACCTTCCAAGCCTCAAGAGAGTGAGAGGGAGAGAGAGTTTCTGCTTCTTTTTCTTTCCAATCCCATAATTTCCAATGACTTCCTCAGCCTACCTAAACCAAGTATATCCTCACCAAAAGACCCAATTGCCCCTTAAGCTTATCCTAACCTCTTGGGTAACCCAAGGGAAATTTAGTCATTTGTCATACCCCGTTAAGTCCCCGAGTAGTCTTATAAATCCCCATTAATCCCGACATGTCCAATTCCTTACCGAACTACTACCCGTTACTCCATAAATCCCGAACTCATTTTACATTCCTGAAATACCCCTTAGCTCCTCCCGAGCCGAGTATCTGACCCCGTTGTGACTTTCTAGCTAGTTGGCTCCCTAGGACCGTCTCGGATCATCCATCTCAAAAATATCACCCCTCACACGTGATATAAATCACAATATTCACAAATATCATATTTATGCCCTCAATGGGCTAAAATTACAAACATGCCCCTAACAACCAAATGAGGGCCACATGCATATTTAATTCACCTAAACATGCATTTCTAATCACATACTCATCAAATTCATATATTAACACAATTAATCAATTTTTTCCCTCTAGGCACGCTAATCAAAGCCCTAAGCCTTATTAGCGAATTTGGGACGCTACATCTATCCCCTCCTTATAGAAATTTCATCCTCGAAATTACCTGAACAACCCGGGATACTGCTCCCGCATCTCTGATTCAAGTTCCCATGTCGCCTCCTCAACTTTGTTATTCCTCCACATCACTTTCACCAAGGCGATGGTCTTGTTCCGCAAGATCTTATCCTTCCGGTTGAGAATCTGAACCGGCTTCTCCTCATAAGATAAATCCTGGTCCGGCTCCAGATTCCCATAACTCAGAACATGCATCGAATCTGATACATACTTCCAGAGCATAGACACGTGGAAAACATCATGAACCCATGATAAAGCTGGAGGCATCGCCAACCTGTAAGCTACCTCTCCAATCCGTTCCAAAATCTCGAAGGGGCCAACAAACCTAGGGTTCAGCTTGCCCCAAACACCAAACTGTTTCACTCCCCTCAAAGGTGAAACCTTAACGAACACATGGTCACCGACCTGAAACTCTACGCTCCTGCGTCTCAAGTCCAAGTAACACTTCTAGCAACTCTGGGAGGCAAGCATTCGAGCTATAATCTTGTCAATCGCCTCATTGGTCCTCATTGGTCATCTCAGACTGTCCATCTATCTGATGATGATAAGCAGTACTAAACTGTAACTGCGTGCCCATAGCCGTCTGCAGACTCTCCCAAAACATGGAGGTGAAGGTGAGGTCCCTGTCGGATACTATCGACCTTGGAGCCCCATGAAGTCGAACAATTTCCTTCACATATAACTCGACATACTGCTCCACAGTATAAGTCATCCTGACAAGTAAAAAGTGGGCAGACTTGGTATACCTATCCACAATCACCCATACTGAATCATGCTGTTCCATGATCTTCGGCAAACCAACCACAAAGTCCATGGTGATATCTTCCCACTTCCACTCTGGAATCCCTAGAGGCTACAACAACCCTGCTGGCCTCTGATGTTCAGCTTGTCCTGCTGACAAGTTAAGCACTTGTCCACATAATCCACCACATCCTTCTTCATGTCCAACCACCAATACAAAGCTCTCAAATCTTGGTACATCTTTGTCGCACCTGGATGTAAGGAATAGGGAGTGGTATGCGATTCATCCAAGATCTCCCACTGGATATCAGAATCCATCGAAACACATATCCGGCCCTTGTACTTCAGTAATCCCATCTCCAAGATAGAAAAGTCCTTAGCCGCTCCGACTAATACATTCTATCTATGCCCTCTCAACTGGGAATCCTTCCCCTGCGCCTCCTTGATCCTCTCAAGGAATGTAGACTGAAGAGTGATGTTGGATAACCGACCAACCACCAACTCTATACCCACTCTAGTCATCTCCTCTTCTAGCTTATTGGATATCTGACTCGAACTGAACAACTGTCCTGGGCCTTTTCAGCTCAATGCATCAACCACTACATTAGCCTTCCCAGGATGGTATAAGATATCACAATCATAATCCTTAACCAACTCTAGCCACCATCTCTGGCGCATATTCAGATCCTTCTGAGTAAAGAAGTACTTCAAACTCTTATGGTCAGTGTATATCTCGCACTTCTCACCATATATATAATGTCTCCAAATCTTAAGTGCGAATACCACCGCTGCCAACTCCAGATCATGCGTGGGATATCTCTGCTCACACTCCTTTAACTGTCTCGATGCGTAGGCTATCACCTTACCAGCTTGCATCACCACATACCCTAAACCCTATCTAGAAGCATCACAATAAACCACAAACTTCTCATTATCTGTTGGCAGACTCAACACTGGCGCGGTGATTAGTCGTCGCTTCAACTCCTTGAAACTATTCTCACATCTGTTTGTCCAAACATACTTAGTCTTCTTCCTTTTCAATTTGGTAGCAATCCTAGAGAACCCCTCTACAAATAGCCGATAATACCCTGCCAATCCCAGAAAACTCCTAACTTCAGGAACACTGCTCGGTCTAGGCCAATCTCTCACTACCTCAATCTTACTTGGGTCAACCAGAATCCCTTCCTTACTAAAGATGTGGCCCAGAAATGTAACTTGTGGTAGCCAGAACTTTCACTTGCTAAACTTAGCATATAACATATGCTCCCTCAACCGCTGCAATACCAAACGTAGATGCGGCTCATGCTCTATCTCTGACTGAGAGTACACCAGATTGTCGTAGATAAATACAATTACAAACTTGTCCAAGTAGTCCTTGAAAACCATGTTCATCATATCCATAAAATTTGCTGGGGAATTGGTTAATCCAAAGGACATAACCAGGAATTCATAATGTCCATACCTCGTGCAGAAAGCGGTCTTTGGTATGTCCTCTTCTTTGATCCTTAACTGGTGGTGACTTGATCGGAGATCAATCTTGGAAAACACTGTCCTTCCCTGTAGCTGGTCAAATAAATCGTCGATCCTAGGCAGTGGATACTTGTTCTTAATGGTCAACTTGTTTAGCTCCATGTAGTCAATACACATCCTAAGAGATCCTTCCTTCTTCTTGACAAACAACACTGGAGCACCCCATGGCGAGAAACTCGGTCTGATGAACCCCAAATCCAATAACTCCTGCAAATGAATCTTCAACTCCTTCAACTTCGCAGGAGCCATTCTGTAAGGTGTCCTAGATACTGGCTCCGCCCCTAGCACCAACTTTATAACAAACTCAATCTCCCACTGTGGCAGCAACCCTGGTAGATCTACTGGAAATAAATTTGGAAACTCACATACCAATCTGGTCTCCCCCAGTCCAACCGACACAACCCTAGAGGTATTCACAACATTCGCTATGATTCCTATGCAACCTTCTTGCATCAGGTCTCTAGCCTTCAGTGCTGAAATCATAGGTACTCGCGGTCCACTAACTGTCCCCTCAAATACAAAGGGTACCTCCCCTTCTGGTTCAAAAGTTACCATCCTGCGCTTGCAATTAATCGTCGCCCCATACTTCGATAACCAATCCATCCCTAGGATCATATCGAATTCATCCATCACAAGCTCAATCAGATCAACAGACAACTCTATACCATCTACCTTTACTGGAAAAGCTCTAATCCATCTCCTAGAGACTACCAGTTCCCCAGTCAGCAGCAAAGTCTGAAAACCCCTAGCATACAAAACACTAGGTATACACAGTTGGTCTATCACTCTAGCAGATACAAACAAATGAGAAGCTCCTGAATCAATCAATGCAATATAAGAAAACCCAGCACTAGAAATCTGACATATCACAACTGAGGGGCTAGCCTCCGCCTCAGTCTTAGTCAAGGTGAACACTCTGGCAGGAGCGAGATTGTCGCCCTGCTTCAGCTCCTCTCTCCTGGCTTATGGGCAGTCCTTCTTCAGATGATTGGCACTCCCACAGATAAAGCAGACCCTAATCCTGCACTCACCCTGATGTCATCGTCTGCACCGAGGACACACTGGAAAACTCCTCCAATTGTCACCTCTGCCCTGACGGCCGCCAAAAGCACCCTGTGCCCTCCGATCCGAGCTGGGAGGAACAAAAGAATTTGGGGCCTTTCTCTTCTACTCACTGGAGCCACTACCCCGGGTAGATCCTACAAAAGGAGGCACCGTCCTCCTGGCATTGCGCCTAACAACACTCTCTCTCCATATCTAATCCTCGACCCCCTTAACTGTAAGGGCCTTGTCCACCACCTGGGCATAAGTAGTAGTCTCTGGATCCAAAGTAATCTTCACATCATGGGTGATCATAACATTCAATCCTTGCACAAATATATCCCTTCTTGCCGCATCCGTCGGCACTAAATCCGGCACAAACTTTGCCAATCGGTCAAATCTCAAGGCGTACTCTGTAACTGTCAATCGGTTCTGAGTCAGGTTGATGAACTCGTCAACCTTCGCAGCTCGGACTGCAATACTGTAGTATTTCTCATTAAAGGTGTTTCAGAACTCTTCCCAAGCCATAACTGCCACATTCCTCCTCTGAGCTACTACATCCCACCAGATGTGGGCATCTTCTTTGAACATGTAGCTAGCACAAGCTACCCTCTCGTTCCCTTCAACCCTCATAAAATCCAGGATAAAGGAAACCATTTTCATCCACTGCTCTGTTCGCAGTGGGTCTGGTCCACCCTCGAAGATGGGAGGATGTTGTTTCCTGAACCTCTCATACAAAGGTTCCCACCTGTTCTCCATAACAGGCTGAACCGACACTGGCACCACAGCCTGCTGAACTAACAACCCAATGACCTGAGGAGGGGCCTGCTGCCTCAACTATCGAAGTTCTTCCACTGTTCGTTGTATTCTTGCTTCCATTTCAGCAAACATCTGTTGCCAATTCTATGGGGCAGGTGGAAGGTCTTGACCCTGGTTGTCATCCTTGGCCCTACTGCCGCGGGGTCTCGATGATTGTTGAGGCATCTCAACAATATGCCTGCAATCAATGACGTTGCTCATCAGGCATGATAACAACATCCAAAACCACCTCCCAATCACATTATCCAACCATAAACAACAGTCCACATAACATACAAATAGCATATAACACTCGACGGGCCATGCCCTGACATCATGCATATGTTAACTCATTCATCATGCTCTATATAAAATAAGCAGGCAAACATGGCAGCTAAGCATATATTCAAGCATATAATTCAATCATTACCAACCAACCCTTAGTCGAGCTTGTCACTGACAGCAAGCGTACATGTTCGGTCAATCTCCAGGAACCATAAATCTTGGCTCACTCTGATACCAAGCTGTAACGCCCTACTTCCTTAGATTCGTTACTAAGTGGGTTATAAACGTGCAATTAACTCACTAATCAAGGTTTTAAGACAAAAGTGTGGCTAAACCATAAACAAAGTCACATCATTTGAAAATATACTCATTCATTAAAAATTATAAAGCGTTTAACATCCGGGATCCCAAATTACTGTTTAGAAATATATTTACAATTCCAAAATATGATTTAAGTCGACTAAACAACAAAACTATGTTTAATACAAACATTTCCGAAAAATACCCCTAGTCGTGGCAGCCAAGCAGGCCAAACATATACGCGTCGCTTCATGCTCTCCGTACTCATGGTTGGTCGACCTTCCGCTTGCCCTTACCTGCACCATAGAGCACCCGTGACCCAAACCCCAGCAAGAAAACTCACACAAGCAAATAACATATGCACACTTATCATTCAACATATATTCAAGCTACCAACAGGCTAAACACATACGTCCATGCAATCCTAGGTGCTTTACCAGGCCCTGGGTTCGCGATCTACACCGTAAGGATATCCCAGGTATCCTATAGGGTCTCACCCTGGCAACTAGCACTCCGCGTGCTAAACGCTGCTCCCGGCCCCTTGCCGTTCTTAGCCTTCGTCATTGCCGACCCTCGTTGTTCTCGGCCTTCACTGTTCTTGGCTCTTGTCGTTCATTCACACATATGCACACATAGCATAACTAAACAAATACTTAAACACATATAAACATATTCAATGGGGCTACGCCCTGCAACACAATCATGTGGGGTTGTGCCCTGCAACACAGACTATAGGGCCTCACCCTACTCTACGGGTACAATAGTTTTCTTACCTGTGTCCCAATTTACCCGAGCACTGCGATCACGAGCAGAGTCCTCTAACCTGAGCCTTGAAGAGAGATCCTAGTCACAATGCATGAATAATAATCAACCAACACTTTCTAATCCATTAAATAGTTTTGAGACATAATTCTAACCTCCGGGACCTTGGTTTCTACTAAACTGGGTAGTAGAAACTTTCCCGAGCCTTAACGTTCAAGTTCTTGAGCTAAAAACCCTTATTTTGCCAAAAATCCACTTTTGGGCCGCGGCCCAACCTCCCTTAAGCGCCGTGCCGCGCCCCAAATCAGAGGCAAAATTGCCTCTCATCTGATAGCCTAGGGCCGCACCGCCAAAACCTTGCGCCGCAGTGCCTTAGAAATTCCTCGAAGCCTCTCTAGCATATACACTCAAGCGGGCCGTGGCGCTGATGAACAGGGTTGCGGCTCAACCCCAAAACCCAGAAATTCAATTCAACTTTTATAAGCTAACTTCCCTGAAAATCATTCCAAACGCACCCCAACACTATAATTGAATCCCATAACCAATCTAATACACTTTAAGCAACTCTAAAACCCCAGGAACTATTCCACAACTTCATCAAACTCAAAATCAAAACTTAAGCTTGAACCTAGAAGAAAACTCTTAAAACATGGTAGGAATTCATTAATACCAGAGCAAAGAACCTTACCTCAAGAATGGTTTTGACCCTCAGCTGTCTATAATCCTGCTCCTAGCTTTGATTCCCCAACTCTCAGCCTTAACTTCAAAGATTTCTCCTCAAAAATCCCCAAAACCTTCCAAGCCTCAAGAGAGTGAGAGGGAGAGAGAGTTTCTGCTTCTTTTTCTTTCCAATCCCATAATTTCCAATGACTTCCTCAGCCTACCTAAACCAAGTATATCCTCACCAAAAGACCCAATTGCCCCTTAAGCTTATCCTAACCTCTTGGGTAACCCAAGGGCAATTTAGTCATTTGTCATACCCCGTTAAGTCCCCGAGTAGTCTTATAAATCCCCATTAATCTCGACATGTCCAATTCCTTACCAAACTACTACCCGTTACTCCATAAATCCCGAACTCATTTTACATTCCTGAAATACCCCTTAGCTCCTCCCGAGCCGGGTATCTGACCCCGTTGTGACTTTCTAGCTAGTTGGCTCCCTAGAACCGTCTCGGATCATGCATCTCAAATATATCTCCCCTCACACGTGATATAAATCACAATATTCACAAATATCGTATTTATGCCCTCAACGGGCTAAAATTACAAACATGCCCCTAACAACCAAATGAGGGCCACATGCATATTTAATTCACCTAAACATGCATTTCTAATCACATACTCATCAAATTCATATATTAACACAATTAATCAATTATTTCTCTCCAGGCACGCTAATCAAAGCCCTAAGCCTTATTAGTGAATTTGGGACGCTACAGAAACCTTACCTCAATTAAAAGTTTTAACTTTCGAAGATCACTCAGTTGTCCTAGCTGTAATTTCCCAATTATCTTCAATTAAATTCCCAGGTTGAATCCCTGGCTTTTCTCTTTCAAATTTCATAATCTCCCCTTGAGTTCTAGAGAGGGAAAGAGAGAACGTTTTTGGTGAGAGAGAAAGAGAGTTCAGTAGTTATCAGGTAAGTTCTGGCTGTTTTTCCTAAATCATATTAAGCTTATCCTTTGACCAAAAAGTCCACACTGCCCATGGTGTTAACTTAGCCTCTTATTTGCTCTTAAGGACAAAATGGTCATTCCCGCCCCCCCCTCCAATTTCCCACTAATTCCTCGAGTCATCCTATAAATTCCCAATTAATCCTGTCATACCCAAATAATTACCAAATACTTACTCATTACTCAATAAACCTCAAATTATATTCTAAGTTCCTAAAATACCCATAGGCTCACTCCGAGCCGGATATTAAACCCCGTTGTGACTATTTCGCTAATCTGCTCACCAGGATCATCTCGAGCCATATACTACATATATATCCACATAGTAATGTGGTCTCAACCATTTATCACATATAATCGCATTTATGCCCTAACGGGCCAAAATTATAGATATGCCCTTATAAACAGTAAAGGACCCACATGCATATCTAATACTAAAAAACATGCATATAATATATTTACATAATCATAGTAATCATGCATGCCACATAGTCACGCATTTAAACCACATAATCACATACATATCTAATTATGCCCTCCCGACACGCTAATCAAGGCTCTAAACCATATTAGCATTTTTGGGTTGTTACATTGGGCCACATGTACACTTTGACAAGTAGACTCTGGCGCTCACTACTGCACCTTGCCCTTACCTACAACATGCATAACTAGGTAAGCAATTAAGCTTAGTAAGATTAATCTTTCAAACAAAACAATACTATGACCCAAGGACGGGGTTCTACTAAGATTAATCGAAGCATAAGTCACTAGGGTATTGGATAACTTCCGAACCCTATCAAACAAGCAATAAAATTCAAAGTAGTTCATTAACTTAGTTGTACCGAACAACCAACTAAATTCAAAATCAACCAGAAAATCCCAGAACAAGCAGATATAAGATATAAATATATAACACCATTCTCCAATGGCTACAAAAATCACTGAAGAGCTACAAAAATATGATGAGTTATTCGAGCACCTCTTAGATCACAACCACTAAAATTCATCGGGTGTTTACTACCTATTGAAACATTTCATTGGTCGATCGTATTTCCCCTTACCACGGTCACCATCTCGAGGGCCAGTATTAACTAGTAATCACACAATTTACAATATCGCGGTCCCAGTGCACACACTGGATTTCACAATAATACAACAATTAAACATCCTGGTAGCTAGCCGGATTCACATATCAATAATCTATTCACACACAAACTAGACTCCCCCCTGAGTACCTGGTTACAAATCAACAGACATTCGACCGTGCTTCCCCTACCCTGGTCACAAATCAACAGACATTCGACCGTGTTTCCCCTACCCCAGTCATCACCTCGTATACCAGTACGATCTAGTAATCCTTGGATTTCATTGGAACATTCTATACACTTAATATTACCCCCTAGCCATTACTAATTCAGCCCTTAATTAATCTAGTGTAAAGAACTATAACAAACAATACACTAGCATGTTTCATGTTGTAGCCATCAAAGTCAAGATTAACTTACTTGGATTTCTTAGCGTTTGTCAGCGATATTTCTTTATCAAGAGGTGAGCCTTCTCGCTTAGGTGACACTGTACTAAATCCATAGTGTCTCAGATTAATTATGAAAATTATCTCATATAGTATGTTTAACAATTTGGGCATTGAAAATATAACACTCAACTCTTGTTAAGTCATACCATATTTCTAACATGCATTTAAAACAATTAAAAATACAACCTCTAAGTGTCGGGGAAAACTGGTTTCTGAAACCACTTCCGAAATTTGATCCATGAATTTCTTAGTCCTCAAGGTAAAAGTCTTTAGTATTCGAAGTCATTAACGAGTTCGTGGAGTCCTACTTCTAATGGTGACGTGGTCTAATTACAACGTTCTTACAAGTTTTTGTAAAAACTGCCATTAATTAATCTCTCTAAGAAATATCCATTTTATTCTCTTAAAAAAATACCGCTTAATGATTATTTCTAAGAAACTAGTTACAACTTCCATTATATAAATTTTTCTTGGAGATAATTTATTTTAATAAAAGTTGGCTTTACTTAGTTGGTTAAATTACTGAATACACCAATAAACTCTACTTGAAGCTTTTTGTGTAAAGAAATGTCAAAATACCTTTTTTTTTTTTTTTACCAATTAAGACTGATTTAAATTATTAAATGATTTTTAGAAGAAAAAATATTCTTTTAAGGTAAACCTAATCAAAATGGTAGCCCTTTTTGAAAGATAAGTTTGTTCATTATAAAGAAAACCAATTTTAAATGTTATTTTTCAAAAGTGGGCAATTGGACCCCTTTACTTAATTTAAAGAAAATCGTAAGACAAACAATTTAGAAAGAAATTTTTTTTTAATCATTTTTAAGAATAAATTGAAAATCCACTTATGATGAAATTGTGGAAAAAAGTTTTATAACCAATTATTGTAGAAACCCCTAATATTTTGTAAGTGTTGATAACATCCATTTTATGAGGAATTCCCAACTTTGGAACGCCGCCATCCCTAAAATAATTACTGCTTTTCTATGAGACTATATGGGTCTAAACATTGATATAACAAAATGTTTATACAAAATTTCGGCAAAAACGGAGCTCTCCTTCAAGGTGAAACTCGTTCTCAAAACTCTAGTTTAAGTTGTCCACATTTTACAAAAATTGCAGTTTTAATATTCCAACTTAGAAAAATTATATCTCCCAACCTATAGTGAATTTTTATAAATTGTTTCATAGAATTAATATTTAATATACTAAAAGTGTTCTGTTAAAATTTCAGCCACAAATAATTAGTTTAATCTATTCAATCATTACTCAAAATCTGAGTATTAAAACTATCAGTCAACATTTCAGATTGAACACGAAATCCCAAAATTCTCATAACTTGAGTTATACAAAATGTTTTTCAGTGGTTAAAGATGCTAAAATCATGCACTCTTCCAAAATAATAAATTATTGAAAACCCCATTTATAAACCAGGTCATTTAGGCACTGTAAAACTAGTTGGAAGCTACTGTAACGTTTTTGGCAGCAAGCTATCTTCAACAAAGCCTAGGGAAACTTTGGATTTTCACTACCAAACAACCACAACTTGCATGCATGCATACCAAACAGTCATAAAAGCATTAATAATCATCAACTCACTTGTTTTAACACCAAACATAACCCAAAAACTCAGATGCTAGGATCATTTAAAAAGATTTAAGGTAAAGAGTCGAGATTTTACCTTTGTAATAAAGTTTTGAGTTTAGCTTCTATGGTTTGGCTCTAAGCTTCCCAAATGCTTTCCAACTTCAAACCTCTCTCCAATGCCTCTTCAATATCAGATTTGATTCAATCAAAAGAAGAAAAAAGGGAAGAAACTCCAAGATTTCAAAACCCTAACAAGAGCTTACCTTGTTAGTGTCTAAAGCTCCAAGTATGCCCTAGAAGCTCCTGGATCTTGCATGCAACATTCCTAAGTTCTATATCAAAGATCAAAGAGTGTTTTTAAGAGTGGATACTCAGAAATAAAGATGAAAAATAGAGCCCTAGGTTCGGCATAAGGGAGAAGAAAGAAACTTTCGTGAACATTACCTCTTTTGTGACTTGTTTCTTCAAGATGAGCCTAGGAGTTTCAATGGAGATTCTTCCTTTCCTTATAGAGAGAGAGAGAGAGAGAGCACGAAATTTTGAGAGAAAATGGAGAGAAAAGGGTCTGACTTTTTTTTTGTGTGTGTGATTGGAGTGGAAGAGAGAGAGAGAAGACGAAGAAGGGAAATGAGTAGAAGACTCTTCAAATTTAACTTGGGGTTTAGGAAAATGTGTGTATTGATTACACAATTAAATAAATAAATAAAAAAATACAAAAGACTCTTCAATTCCCTTGTGGCCGCCCCCTATAGAAAGACCAAAGTGTCGTCCCATTTTTTTTCTCTCCAAGCCAAGCTTTTAAACACAAGTCCTTTTTTTTCTTCTTATTTCCCTCTTATTTTTAATTTTTCCTACTATTACATAGTTTTTGGAAAAATTAATCCTAATAAAAATTGGTGACTGTATTTTTAAAATATTGTCACGCACATAGATAAAAAAATTTATGCCCATTATTTAATTCTAAATTATTTATTTTGTCCTAATCACATACTAAGGTGAAATTGAGCATTTTACTCAAAATGCCACAGAAATTGGAAATTTCCATAAAATTTCATTTTCCAACTTTATAATAGTGTTTGCTCAATTTTTTTAATTTTTCATAATTTTTTTCTCACATAATATTTTATTCGAGATTGTTACCCGTTAAGGGTTTTTGACCCTATCTAAGACTGAAGGTCTTGGTTTAATCGAAAAATCAATCTTATCACATAATGGTTAATACTTAACAACATAGCATTCATACAAAACATACAATATCCCTTACAAGTATTCACAAACTTGGAAATATAAGATTTCTCGAGAATTAAACTTCCCGCAACTAATATTCAACCCGGTGCCCAAAACACGGGGCGTTACAATCATATTCTCATAAATGAATATAGAATTTTATGAAATTTATATAAATTATTCAAACAATAATTATATCATTCAAATATAATAAAATTGTACTTTTATTTAAATCAATAAAATGTCTTTTAATATGCTTTTAGGGAACAAACCCAAACACAAAATGTAGTTGTTGAAAGAAAACACCAACGTTTACTCAATGTTACAAGAGCTTTAATGTTTCAGTTAGGTATTTCCTTAGTCTATTGGGGTGATTTTGTTCTCGCAGCAACTCATTTGATCAATCAAATTCCTTCAAAGCCCCTAAATAAGATCACTCCATATGAGGTATTATCTCCAATTTATGATCATTTAAAATGTTTTGGATGCTTGTGTTTTGCTTCAACCTTAACTAGCTCAAGGAACAAGTTTTATCCAAGAGCCACAACTTGTCTTTTCGTAGGTTATCCACAAGGTATGAAAGCCTAGAAAGTTATGATTTTAGTCACTAAAAAAATCTTTATGTCTAGAGATGTTATATTTTATAACAAAGTTTTCCCTTTTCTCAATAATAGTTTCATTGACAACATAAATTCTTTATTTTCTAATATTCATTCTCCTTTGTCTATGCATGTGAAAAACCAATGAGTTGTTGCCCATACTCCATGTCCAGCCACAAAGGACACTATCACAACTTTAAATATGCTACAAGATACTTCTGGCATTGACAACACCTCCAAAGAAGCTATTACTCGAACAGGAAGATCTTCTAAACCACATTTTTTTCTGCAACAATATCACTATTATAATTTGTCTACATCTATTGTTGATAATAGCCTTCATCAATCTAGTAACACTTGTGCATAATACCCTTTATCTAGATGTCTTGATTATTCAAAATTAAATCCTGCTTATCATCAAATAATTTTGAATGCTAGCTCTTTAAGTGAACCCACGTCTTTCAAATCAACCAGCCTTTCTTTAGAATGGATTAATGCCATGAATGAAGAGTTTAATGCCTTAGAAAATAACAAAACTTGGACAGTAGTTGACCTTCCCATTACTCATAAACTCATTGGCTGGAAATGGATTTATAAACTTAAATAAAATTCAAAGGGCAACATTGAAAGATATAAAGCTAGATTAGTTGCCAAAGACTATACTCAACAAGAAGGAGTATATTATTTTGACACTTTTTCCCTAGTTGCAAATATGCACTCTATTAAACTATTGTTAGCCATTGTTGCCCATTATGGTTGGTGTTTACATCAATTAGAGATAATGCTTTTTTAAATGGTAATCTTCATGAAGAGATTTACATGTGTCTACCTCTAGGGTATACACTTAAGGGGGAGCAAACTAACTTTCAAAAACCAGTTTGTAAACTTAATAAAAGTTTATATGCCTTAAACAAGCCTCTAGGCAATATAATACTAAACTTACTACTTTCTTACTTGTGTATGGTTTTTAGCACTCATATACCGATTATTCTTTGTTCATTAAATATAATTATACCATTTTTTGGCTCTTCTAATTTATGTTGATGATGTTATGATTGTGAACAATTATACTCAAGCATCATTACCCTTATTTTATATCTATCTTCTTATTTTCAGTTAAAAGATCTTGGTGAACTAAAATTCTTCCTTGGCTTGAAATTGCTAGGAATAACACAAGCCTCTTTCTATTTCAGCAAGGATATGCTCTCCAAATCCTAGAAGACAACGAAAATCTTGGCTGCAAAACCATGTCTTCACCCATGGATGCCAACCTCAAATTATCTACACATGAAGGAAAGCTCCTAGAAGATCCTCAAGCTTATAGAAGACTCCTTGGTCGCCTCTGTAACTTAACCATCACTCGGCCTGATCTTTCATTTTCCATACACAAATTGAGTCAATTTTTTTTCTCTCCACAACAGCCACATTATCAAGTTGCACTCAAAGTCTTACACTACATCAAGTCTACTCCTGGTCATGGTCTATTCTATCCAGCCAGGAAGCAACCCATTGCTACCACAAATTAGTGCACAGGCCACTCTCTCAAAGCTTTTTGTGACGTTGATTGGGTAGCATGTCCCGACACTATACAATCAATTTTCAGGCTTTTGTGTGTTCTTCAATAACTCTTTGATCTCTTGTAAATCAAAGAAGCAACACAATATATCTCGCTTTTCTGCTAAAGCCGAATATAGGTCTATGTCAAACGCTACAACTGAAGTTATTTGGCTTCTCTCCTTGCTCAAAGAACTTGAAATAGACTGTCATTTAGTTCCCGGCAAGATCTCTGAAGGTGTCATAAAAATTCTTCATGTCTCCACAAACAACCATCTAGGTGACATTTTAACCAAGGATCTACCTACAACTCAATTTCACACTTTTGTTTCCAAGATGGGTCTTCACAATATCTTTGCCCCATCTTGAAGGGGAGTAACATATTTCCAACTGATTTGATTCAAAGTGGTTATGTTAGTTTTAGGTTGTTATTGTTTGGGCCTTCCTTTCCTAGCCTTTATATAAACCCTTCAGTCTTAGTTTTGTAGACAACACTTTTCTATCTTTTCTTCAGATATTGATTTTACACAATGAAGGCGCAAATGGCATTTTTCTAATTCTCTTTTGGACCCAAAGGTTTGATAGAAATCAAATGTATTATGTAAATCTCTCTAAGTATAATATTCAACAGTTATCCACAGAGTGAGTGAACTAGGCTGCTTTGGAGCAACTAGGGTAGTGTGCTTGCAATTTAGATTATTGAGAAGGAAAATAATTCACATTATTATGGAGAAGGTTGATGAACAAAGAAGGTACCTATCAAGAAAATGATACATCAACTACATAAGATCGGATATACATTTTATAACTATCATATTTGTTGTGTTAGTGATAGTAAGAAATGAAACATGATGCAAAAACTAACATAAGATGGTAGTAATACAAATATGAAGTTGATGAATAATTAAACTATGCCGTTAAATTCTAGTCCCTTACTAAGAATTTTGTACTCGACTTGAAACAAAATATTGGACAATAAAACTGTGAACAAGCAAATGACAAAAGAGAGCATAAGTCCCTCAAATAATGACATTGAAGTGGAAAAGCATAATCAAAAGGAAGATAAAGGAAAATGAGCTTTGTAGGAGTATTCATAGAGCAAAGTAGAGGAAGGAAAGTATGTGTTCTTGGGAGCCATGGGTCTGATCGAACACAAACTAAAGCTCCATCTCTAATTGACCAACGCTAGCCTTTAACTAATAAGCTATGTCCCCAAAAAATTGCTCTCCAAGCTTGAGATTGGTGATAACCAATGAGAGCCTGAAGAAACGTACTTTGAGTATAATACCTTGCCTTATAAACTTTGGAAAAAAGAGATTCTGGTTCCATCAATAAATGCCAAGCTTGCATGGCTGACTAGTAATTCTTGGTTGAAACAAACCAGATCTCAAAAACCCATACCACCCATATCTTTGAAAATGCACATTTTTTGCCAAGCTTTCTTGGCTAAAACAATTCCTTTTTTGAGCACTCACTAAAACTAGGAAGTCCAAGATAAGTTTCATTGCTTTCCCCTAATTCCATTCCTAATTCCTAATTCCTAATTCCTGGGAAAAAAGCTCTTAGATGTCACTCCAAGCATTTGGACTCCATACAAGATTTTGATAAAATATAGATGAGCAAACAAACAAACTATGAAGAGAATTCAACATAAAACAATCTCATCAAAACAATATGCATTTAGTTTTCTAGGTTTACCAAAATAGAGATGAGTTAGTAAATACACACCTCCACCATTACTGATTAGAGCTTGAGCAAATGCCATCTTAACCCTGTAAATAATCAAGAACAATAATTAGAAGATGAAGCTGAGATAGTCTCTTTTGGAGCATCACACTACTTCACTCTATAAAACTCCATCTGAAAAACTCTCACTGTATTTCAAAAACCCTTCTCTATATATCGTGTATATAGACATATACCAAATATAGAGTAATAAATTAATATCGTTATTGGGCCTTGAGTCTTTGGTCAAAAGAGTGTATGTAAACCCAATGGGCTGGTCACATAGTTTTGTAGTGTGTGTCCAAGGAGACCACCTATATATATTTAGAAAAATAACACCATCCCATTATGGTCCCCAATAATACCATTACCAGGCCTAAACATATATGGTTGTTTAACAATGAAGTGATGTATTTATACTAGTCTACATAATTTATTTCCAACAATTCTCCCACTTGGACAGTATAAACAAAACAAAGCAAACATCACATTGTATAATGAATCTCTATCAGTCAACACAAAGCCGAAACAATAACGTAAAATATCATATCGACAGGATATAATTATTTTAACAATCTAGGCTTACAAGATTCACAAAAGATAACAACCATAACAAAAATAATGTATTTAATAACAATAGAGATAGAAAGACGGAATATATCTCATTGATTTGTCACTTAACCAAGCCAAAATGCAACCAAGGCATTATGGAAAATATAGTGAACAAAATACGTACATTGTGCATGTAATGTATAAAGTAAAATTACAAGCAATCCTTACAAAAACACCAACATGTTTATCACAAACAATATAACATAAAATTAGCTCTCACTAACACAAAAAAAAGGGTCTAAGATCTCAAAAATCCCATATGAGATACGTGTTCTTGAAACACACAAATAGGCAAACCCTTAGTTAGTGGATCTGCTAACATGTTGGCTGGAGGCATATGTTCTATGGTAATGAGAGATTCTGCAACTTGTTCTTTAACAAAATAAAACTTGATATCCATATGCTTGGAGCGAGTAGTGCTCCAAGTGTTTATGGAAAAAGACACAGCTGCAGCATGGTCACAATACATCTTCAGTGGCCTAGAAATGGAGTCTACAACTCCCAAAGCTGAAATTAATTTTCGCAGCCAAGCTGCATGACAAGTACCCTCATAACATGCCATGACTTTTGCATGCATTGACGAAGTAGCTATAAGTGCATGCTTGACACTTTTCCACGAAATAGCTCCTTCAGCAATCATAAAAATGTAACCAAAAGTACACTTTTTATCATCCACACAACCTGCATGATCGGCATCACAAAATCCAACCACATTAAGAAGGTTAGATCGCCGATATGTCAACATAAGATCCTTGGTACCCTGAAGAAACATCATGACTTTCTTAGCCGCTTTCCAATGGCTCTATCCAGGATCACTCAAGTATCTACCCAACACGCCAACTACAAAGGCTATATCAAGGCGTGTACAAACTTGAGCATACATCAGGCTGCCTACAATAGATGCATATGGGATGACATTCATATGAATACTTTCTTCATTGTTCCGAGGACACTGATCTCTAAAAAACTTATCACCCTTCACAATAGGAGCTTTCATAGGAGAACATGATTGCACATTGAACCTTTTCAGTACTCGGTCAATATATGCTCTTTAGGATAGTCTAAGAACACCATTAGCCCTGTCACAAAGAATCTGTATACCTAAAACATACGAGGCTTCTCCAAGATCCTTCATATCAAAATGGCTAAAGAATAAATTCTTTGTTTCAAACAAAAGATTTATCTCATTAGATGCGAGCAAAATGTCATCAACATATAGTACAAGAAAAATGTAACTGCTCCCACTCATCCTCATATATATGCATTGATCAACAACATTCTCCTTGAAACCACTAGCGGTGACAACTCTATGAAACTTCAAATACCACTGTCTTGAAGCTTGTTTCAACCCATAAATGGACTTTTGAAGCTTACACACCATATTTTCTTTCCCTGACACCTTAAAGCCATCTGGTTGAGTCATATACACATCCTCATTCAATTCTCCATTCAAGAAAGCAGTTTTTACATCCATCTGATGAAGTTCTAAATCAAAATGAGCCACAATTGCCTTGATAATCCTAAAAGAGTCTTTAGTGGAAACTGGTGAAAAAGTTTCTTTATAATCAACACCTTCTCTTTGGCTGTAACCTTTTGCCACAAGTATATCTTTATACCTTTCCACTTGACCATCTGAATCGCGCTTTGTCTTAAACACCCATTTGCAACCAATGGGTTTATATCCTTTAGGAAATTCCACTAAGTCCCATACTTCATTCCTGGACATGGAATTCATTTCACCATTCATAGCCTCCATCCATAGATCATTTTGTGAACTAGTGATTGCTTCTTGATAAGTGACGGGATCTAACACATCTCCTATGTCATACTCACATTCCTGAAGATAAACCACATAATCATTCGGTATTGCAGGTCTATGCATTCTCTGAGATCTTCTTAAAACAACTTCTTCAAGACCAATAGGTGGAATATCTTCTACTTCCTCACCATGTGGTTCATTGTGAGCTTCTACTTGAGGTTGGTCAGTTGTAGGTGCATCAGAAACAACAGGAATAGGAATAGGGATTAAGACACGCTCTTCCCTAAACAATATCTCTCTTGGCCTTTGACTTTCACCAAACTCATCTTCAAAGTAGTAAACTTTATCTAATTCAATCACTCTAGTAGTGTGAGTAGGGCAATAAAATCTATAACCTCTTGATCCAAGACAAAAACCAACAAAAAAACCACGAATGGTTTTTGGATCAAGTTTCTTAGACTGCGAATTATAAGGCCTTACTTCTGCCTTGCATCCCCACACATGAAAATGGCGGAAACTGGGTTTCTTATTAGACCATAACTCATACGGAGTCTTTGGAACCGACTTGCTTGGTACTTGGTTCAAAATATAAGCAGCAGCCCTTAAAGCCTCAACCCACAAAAATTCTGGCAAATAAGAATGGATAAGCATACATCGCACCATGTCAAGAAGCGTGCGATTTCTTCTTTCAACAATACCATTTTGCTCAGGGGTCCCAGGCATTGTGTATGTTGCAAAAATACCACAATCCTGCAAATACTAAGCAAATGGCCCAGGGTTTCTACCAGTCTCATCATATCTCCCATAATACTCACCACCTCTATCAGAATGGATTGACTTGATCTTCTTATCCTTTTATAGTTCCACCCTATTCTTGAAAACTTGAAAAGCTTCTAAGGAATCAGATTTTTCACGAATCAACTCAACATGACCATATTGTGAAAAATCATCAATAAAAGTGATGAAATATTTGTAACCACCCATAGCAAGAGGAGTAAAAGGACCACAAATATATGAATGAATCATTTCAAGTAAATCTACACATCTGCTAATTTTACTCTTTCTAGTCTTGGCAGTTGTCTTTCCTTTTATACAATCAACACAAGTATCAAAATAAAAAAAATCGAGATTTTGCAAAACACCATCCTTTGCCAATCTTTCTATTCTTTTCTTAGAAATGTGACCTAAATGTCTATGCCATAACATAGACGAATTTTCATTGCATCTCACACGTTTAGAACCAACAACAACATTAAGAGAAGAGGAAGAGGGAGATGAAACTTCATTCAAATCAAGCTTGTATAAATTTCCTTGTAAACATCCATTTCCTATTAAAAGGGAGTTATGGTACAAACAAACTTTTCCAGTTCCAAAAGAAAGACTATAACCTAGTCTATCCAAAATAGATACAGAAATCAAGTTTCTCCTAATCGAGGGTATGTAAGCAACATCATATATCTCCAAAATATGTCCAGTTGATAGCTGAAGTCTGGCAGTCCAAAAAAAAACTACTTTGACTTTAGTACCATCTCCCATGTACACATGTTCCTCCAAGCTAGTTGGATTCCTTCTTCTTGTCAGTGCCTGCAAAGAATTAGTAACATGAATTGTAGCACCAATGTCTAACCACCAAGAATTCGAAGACACATCAATCACATTTGATTCTAAACAAACCATCACAACTTTGTTACCTTTTATCTCTAAGGCTCTCTTCAACTTAAAACAAGTGTCTTTCTTGTGTCCCATCTTATGACAATAGTTGCATTTCCCAATGAAACGCTCAATTTTGGGTGCATTAGAAGATCCAGCAGTCTTTCCATCATAACTAGACTTCTTGAAGTGTGGCTTTCCATAAGGCTTTTTATAGAAGTTCTTCTTCTTTTTCTGTTTGAGATTTTCCTTAGGATTTTCTTTAGGGGCATCCTTCGAAGTCACCATGGAAATTGAATTCCCCTTCCTAGTTTTTATATCATCTTCCTCTTTAGAGAGAATGGCAGTCATCTCACTTACAGTCCAAGGAGTTTTCTGAGCGTTGTAACTAGACCGAATTGAGTCAAATGAAGGAGGTAGATACCTCATGACATGCCAGACTAGATAACTATCTCCTAAATCAAGGCCAAGCCCCTTCAACTTCATGTGGAAAGACACCACCTGACTTATATGGTTTCTTATGCCACTAACCCCATCATAAACATAAACAGTATCTTGGATCTTACCTAGGTAGTGCTCCCACTCAGACTTGGGAAACTCCACATACTTTTCAGCAATGACCTTGAGGAGTTCCTTAACATTCTCAGTTTCAGGAATACTATCACGAATAGCATCATCCATGTGATACAAGATCACCAACTTACTGAATTGTTCCATTCCTTATAAGAATTTTTCTGTTCAGTTGTACTATCCTCAGTTGGTTTAGGAGGAGCATCTTCCTTCAATGCTGTGTCAATCTTCATAATTGACAAATTCATCATCAGAGATCTAACCCACTCTTTATGATTAGTCCCATTAAGCATCAGTATAGACGAGAGTCTATGATTGCTCAAAGCTGAAGGAACAGAAGAGTAAAAATTATCAATTTACATTGATCAACATAATCATGTTGTTTGTACTCCAACTCCAACTCCAACTTGAATGATCCATAAATAATCAAAATGATCATTATATGCTAAAGTTCTATAAGAGTAATAATTATAGAACAATTATCAATTTACATTGATCAACATAATCATGTTGTTTGCACTCCAACTCCAACTTGAATGATCCATAAATAATCAAAATGATCATTATATGCTAAAGTTCTATAAGTAAAAATAGAACATTTTACAAGTAAGGATAATTTATCAATACATTACAATCAAATACATCAATCTATTATCGACAGGATAAAATAAATTGTGTGATTCATAATGCTCAATAAATTTCCTTCACCATTCTAAGAAAACTTCCAAACAATAGAATTATCGACTATGCAATTTAAATTATTCATACGAATCTTAGAATTTATTTATTTATTTTATTTAACGAAATGTGGGAATATATCAATATCAATCAAGATATTCATAATTGACATGTTAATCCTTACGAGAGGCAAGAATTTAAGCACTTAATTATATTAATTACAAAAAAATTATTATATATCTCACAAAAAAAGAAATTGAAATATAATAAAATCAAATTTAATTAATAATGATTACTCACAAAATTGCCACAATAAAAATAATCAAGAAAGATTAATTTTAAACAAAACAAAAAAATTTAATTAAATCATGCAATATACTAATAATTAAACAAACAAATAAATAAACACGTGAGAAAAAAGTTGATTACATGTAGTAATAGGCCCAAAAGTAACCCAAAAAAAAAAGAGTCTAGAATATTGATTCACGTTTTTTTCTTCTTCTCTGTAATCGACATGTCGTTTGGGTCCTATAGACCAAAAACAACATGTTGTTTTTCTCGGTCCCCAGTTTCTTCCTTACCCGTTTTTCAGGTGGGTTGGGTCGTGTGATCCGATTCGTGACCCGGCGGAAAAAATGCCAGTCCGACCACGATTTGAAGCACAGAAAAACAAAAATGATCCCCGGATCATTGTCAAGAGATTCATGAGAATTATTTGGATCAAAATGCTCTCTAAAAACATGAACAAAACTATGAAGCTCTCTTGACCAACTCAAAACTAAAAGAAAAAAAAAACTCTGAAAATTTTGGGGAAAATGGTACAAATGAGTTTCTAATCACCATTATTATATCATCCAAGTTTCATTTTTATTTATAAAACCCCAAATCTGAATTTCATAAAAAAAAAATTGGCAACATATATATATATATATATATATATATATAGTTTAGGCAACCTAAAAACTAAAAGTAATGGCTCTGGTACCAATTGATAAAATATAGATGAACAAACAAACAAACTATTAAGAGAATTCAACATAAAACAACCTCATCAAAACAACATGCATTTAGTTTTCTAGGTATACCAAAATAGATATGAGTTAGTAAATACACACATCCACCATTACTGCTTAAAGCTTGAGCAAATGTCATCTTAACCCTGTAAATAATCAAGAACAATAATTAGAAGATAAAACTGAGATAGTCTCTTTTTTAGCATCACACTACTTTGCTCTATAAAACTCCATCTGAAAAACTCTCACTCTATTTCAAAAACTCTTCTCTATATATCGTGTATATAGACATATACCAAATATAGAGTAATAAATTAATATGTTTATTAGGCCTTGAGTCTTTGATCAAAAAGTGCATGTAAACCCTGGTCACATAGTTTTGTAGTGTGTGTCCAAAAAGACCACCTATATATATTTAAAAAAATAATACCATCTCATTATGGTCCCCAATAATACCATTATCAGGCCTAAATATATATCAATGTTTAACAATAAATTGATGAATTTATACTAGTCCACTTAATTTATTCCCAACAGATTTGTCATAATTGATCTAGTAGAGACGCAAGATGTACTTGGTGTATGACAGGTAAGTGGAGTAGCTTTGCAATTAGTAATGAATCATCGACGAATAGTAAATGAGAAATAGAGGGTCCTTGCCAGCTAAGAGCAAAACCTCAAAAAGATCGTGCTACTTCAACATGCTGTAACAATCAAAATTGAGCTTCTGAAATAATCAAAAGATGAAGAAGGTAAAGGATTTCCTTGACAAAGACCTCGCTGAGGGAAAAGCTCACCTGTTGGTGAACCATAGAGCAATAACTTGTATTTGACTGATCGGACACAAGACATTAATAATCTAATAGAATTTGGCAAGGTCCTTTAAGATACTTTTTTTTTGTTAAATAATAATTAATACATTGTAATCTCTTGATTTTTGAAAATACCAATATATTACAACTTCATAAAGATACCATATTTTTTTTAATAAAAGAAAAAGAAAAAAAAACACTGTCGTATGCAGAAGAGAAGAAGATGGTAAATGTTTTGTCACTAGAATGGCCTATTGGGTAAAGATGTTTTCTTACTAGATTGGCTAAAGATATCTTCTTCGTAGTTTTAAAAAGAGAAAAAAAACTACTTAGGTTCGTTGTGTATAGCTTCATGATCGGATGATAATTTATTTAATAACTAATTATGAATAAGTGAAAGAAATATATATAAAAAAAATATAGGTTTATTGCAGTACTCTCATGTATATGTATAACATCATAATCTCTCTGATTATATTGTCCCTACTACAAAAATTAATTAAAAATACATATGACTAAAGTAGGAAAAGAATGATCCCAACTTCCGAAGACCTTTTCTTAGCAAATCTAATTGATCTGGGAGGATTGTCCGCTTCTCTCAGCAAACTGATAAAACTGAATCCGTTTCATTTTCCCAGAAACGAGGAAACAATTTGTTTTAAAGAAAAAAACTATTTGATCAGAAATAATACTCTTAAAAACACAAAATCTATTCAAATCAAACTTATAATAATCATTAATCCAGAAATGAATAAACAATTACAAGAGCGGATAATTCATAGTATCAGAAGAGAGATAACAATCCATGATCGGAGAAAGAGATAATAATAGAAATAATAAATAAATAAAAAGTTCAGTCCAAAAAAATAAAAATTAAAAGAAAGAAGATAGTAACAGATATATTCTTCTCATACTTTTTTTTTTTTTTTTACATTAAAAATGTGATCGACGAAAGAGATCAGGGAGGCGTAGGCATGGCGAAGAAGAAAGAAGTAGGAATCAGCGTCTGATGTGCTTGACCTTGAACCAGCCTTTCTTGCAAGAGTTTCCAACGACCCTGACTCCCTTCTTAAACAAGTTCTTAAGCTCCCGGGCTCTCTGCTTCACTTGGTGCTCAAACCCTGACATTTTATATATATTTTCTTGGAGGAGAAGAAAGAGAGAAGGGGTTGTATTTTTACTTTTTTAATCTGTAGATTGGGAGATCTGAAAGTTTGGCTGATATATAGAGAGAGAGAGTAAAAGATGAGCGGTGGATGGTTCTTAAAAGGCAAAGTCTAGTCCAGAACGAAACCATCGTGGGATCCAACGCATTTTTGGATGACACGTGGCTGATATTTGTGATATTGATATTGATACATATTGCCTTCGCACGTGACAGCGTATCGACGTTGATTGCGGGATAAGCATTAGGTACCAAAGCAATTTATTTATTTTTATATTTTAAAAAAAATACATTTTAGCTGTAGTCTGATATTTTTTCCTTTTTTAGGTAGGGTTGCCACTTGCTAATTTGGTATTGCTTTTTCTTCTTTCTTCCTTCCTTCTTTTGTTGGGCTCAAAAATAGTGGGTGGACGACTGTTTTATTGTAACGGAAAATTGGAATAACTAGAGCTGTTATATATATCTTTTCTATATAAAATGTGTGTAAAAATTTAACATTTTTTTTAACTTTAGCCAAATATACTTTTTAAAGTTATTAAAAATATATATATGTATTAATTATATTAATATAAATTTAAATATAATAAAATTATAATATTATTATAATAATATTTTATATAAAACTATATTTTTATAATTATATTAATATAAATTCAAATATTATAAAGAACACTCTTAATGATTACTACCATAAATGATTATTTTAATATTAACCATTAGATTAAGATCAATAGTTCATATTTATAGTTGTTAATTAATATTTTTAAAAATAAATTTTAATTTTTTTAAATTTTTGGAAAGACTACCTGATTACATGGCGGTCACATATTTATTAAATTAAAGAATTAAAAAAAAATTATTTAAGCATTATATATGAAAATTTGAAATTAATGTAGAAAAAAAATCTTTACTTGTTGATGACTTGCTATACCAAGTCATTATATTGTCACATCATCATAATTGTTAGTACCCGTCTATGGGTAGTAACCATTGAGAAATCTTCTATATTATAAAATATTATTATTATAATAATATATAATACATAATCTTAATTTTTATTAAAAATTTAATCATTTATATTTATAAGGAAAATATAATTTTTTTTTAATTAATGTATCTTAACTAAATATATATTGATATTAAATAACAACAAATATTATTGTTACACCCAAATTTCGAGAATAAATAAACAACCTCGAAATGTAGGCTCGAAAAGAGTAAGCTCATAAATAACAAGTGTTGGTTGTACACTTGTATAAATAGACATAACCCCATATCTGCTCAGTTAATGGCACTTGAGCATGAGTTGCATTGTTCGAGTCTGATTTGCAGGCTCGAAAGCACCGATCTTCTCCGAGGAACGTATTCGACCAAGTTCCTAGATGAGGAGGAGGCGGAATGACGACCTCGAATTCTCGATCGGTCTCGAAAGTGCATCAGCCTGATAATCGAACTCAGCGGCGCGTTTTGCATGCGGAATGACTGTTAGTAAATCCTTATTTCCTAGGGATTTGTTGTTATCAGATATTAAATCCATATTATCATGGGATATTATGTAATTAATGCATTATTTGTATTTATTTCAAATTTAAATGTTTGATTGTAACTTCCAGAAATAATGGGAAGATATTCTTTTAACTATGTCTATAAATAACCTGTAGTATTTCATTTGTAAGGACACAAATTGTACTGGAGAGGACTCTGCCAAATTGCTTTCTGAAGAAGCTTTGACGGAGTAGCGAGAGTAATAATATTGACTTGTGGACTAAGCAGATTTTAACTGCCGAACCACGTAAAAAGCTGGTGAATCTTTTTATTTTTTCTGAATCATTGTTTAGTGTTATTCTTATCTAAGTTGACGAAAAATGACGTCAATAGTTTGGTGCTTTCATTGAGAGCATTAAACAAATTTATGCATTGTTTGATCAAAAACCTCATGCACAACATTAATGGTCGCTATGAACAATCCTGGAACTGGTGGGAAACCATTGCCACAAATACCTGAGGAACGAACTCCTCAAACTGAGAACTACCCACAAAGACCTGGGAAGTAACCTATGGCAGATCAGGGCCCAGATGAAGGAAGTGCATCATCTGACTCCAGGGGGCCACCTGCTCCAACCCCCAGGCCCGATGAGGATTTATACTATAATCCTGAAAGATACATGCCCATTGTGGAATTAGAGAAGCGTAGATTGTGCGAAAAACTGGCCGAAGAGACACGGCGTAATGAGGAATTGGCTAGGCAAGTTGCTGAGGCACAGGCACCTCCTCGGAGGACCAGAGGGCGTCCACACGAGAGTACGACTGCCAGAATGGCCAAGCAAAGGGCCCAACAAGCTCAGCCAAGGCCTAGGGAAAACACCGGCAATAGTCGTACTAGGAGAAACGCTCAAAATGCTACTACTGGCAACCTAACGATGAGTGTAACTGCTGGAATGAGGAATAACTGAGCTCCCTCTGTAGCTCGGAATAATAACCCTGAGCTCGTCGAAAATAACACGGGGCTAGTCTGATCCAATTCTAGACCTTCCAGGGCCAACTATGGAAGCCCCCCCCCCCCCCCCCCCCTCGTCACCAATAAGGCATCCTCCGTCGCCAATAAGGCACCCATCTCCAGTTCGAGAGGAACCCCAGCCAACTCCTAATGGGAACCGGGCAGGGGAACGAGCACCCCAAAGACCCTCTCGGAGTGGTAGCCAAGATAAAAACCATAGGGCTCAACCTGGACACGAAGGTGAACAAGAAGCTCCTCGAGGGCATAGGGCATCCCATCCAGCAGGAAGTCATATGTCGAGGTCATAAACAATTGGAGCGAGGGGATCAATGGAAGACCCACCTCGCAACCATCGAGCCACACAATAGCCTGAGAGAAATGTTAGCTTCATAAGTGGAATTTTGGACCTCAGCAGGTCGATGAGTGTATACAACACCGAACTCAGGAATACTGGGAATTATGAGAACCCTGATCTTCGAGATCACTTGAATAAAAACTGGTGGCAGGCTAACCCTTCAATCCTAGATTGATGAGCACATTTGAATAGCCGAAAAGAGCCCATGCAACCAGTATACGGGAATCAATATAACCTTGTACTAGGGCAGAGAGCTAGAGCTATTACAAACAATAGCCAGCTGCCCCAAGCCCAAGCTCAACCTCCATTGGATATAATCCAAGAGAGAATTAACCAACTTGAAAGAGCATTCAGACTCCTTCAAGATGAGTGAAATAAGGACAAGGCAGACGACTCCAATGAGGAGCTCGAGCATTTTTCTCCACATATATCAAACAGTCTGCTTCCTTATGGATTTAAGATACCCTACGTGGCCCCTTTTGACGGGACCTCAGACTCGTACAGTCATCTGAGCGCGTTTAACACAATAATGTGTGCAAGCAACATCAGTTACGAGCTCAGGTGCATGCTTTTAACCACATTCACGGGACCAGCAAAAAACTGGTTCGACAAGTTCCGAAGGCATTCGATCTCGTCTTGGGAACAATTAGAAAAAGAGTTCAAGAAACAATTCAAAGCCATGGTAGGCATCATACCTGAAGCCTCAACCTTGACCAATGATCTAAGATGTATCTTGTTCCCTACAACTCTAGTCGGACTTGCCAAACATTGGTTTAAGCAATATAAGAAGCATTCGATAAGCTCGTGGAATAAATTTTCTTCCGATTTTAAAAGAGCATTCCAAGCTTCACAGGCAGCTTGTGTTGAAGCCGATTCATTGCCCAATGTAAAGCAGCAACCTGGTGAAACACTAAAAGCATACCTAAGAAGATTTGCCAATATTGTTGTGCGAGCGAGGGACGTTAATGATAGCTCCAAGCTCATGGCAATGAGAACGAGAATCCTGGTGGGAGGCGACCTGTGGAAAGAACTCCAACGAAAAGGAGTTAAAAGTGTAGACGAATTTCTGGCCCGAGCTCAGGAATGGATTAACCTGGAGGAGGCACGAGCTTCTGTCGCAAGAACCAGCCATGCCCATGTCCAACCCATTGGAGTGGTGATAGATGTTGCAGCTACGGCTCAACCCGCTACCCATAATAACCACGTGGGAAATAACAAGAGGAAGAGGAATGGTGAGGGCGACCAGAACGGGACAAAAAAAAACAAGTCTATGGAGAAATTCAAGCCCATTTACGCCACCTACACCGACCTAACAGACACCCGAGAGCATATCTTCCTGGCTAATTCTAATCTCCCCCAATGGAAGAAGCCAGAAACTTTAAGGCACCAAATGGCGAAGATAGATCCTTCAAAGTTATGCCAATTCCATAATGACATCGGTCATAACATTGATGATTGCCGACAGCTGAAGGATGAAATTAAGACTCTCATTTGAGTTCCCAATCAACCTGCCAGGCAGAATCCTCAGCCAGTTCCAGAAGCTCCGATAATTCAACCTAGAGCTCAAACGAATCAGGTCGACCCTCCCCCGATAGTAGGAGGAGATATAACCACTATTGTTGGAGGACTTCATTTGGCGAGCACAAGCAGCAGGGCCCAAAATAGGTGTATCAATGAGTTGAAAGCTCATAACGGTGTGGAGTTTTTCCTGGAGCAGCGGTTATCGAAACAACAACGATTGGAAAAAAACCAATCATTTTCATGGAAGAGGATGCTAGCCATGTCCAATTCCCACACAATGATCCACTGGTGGTAACCGTACAACTCGCTAACTGAAGGGTGCGGAGAATACTGGTGGATAATGGAAGTTCTGTAAATTTACTTTTCAAGTCCACCCTGGAAAAGATGGGATTGTCCGTACCTGATTTGAAGGGGACCTTAATGACTCTGTATGGGTTTTCGAATGAAGGAGCAACAGCCATAGGGACAATCGTACTAGTAGTGACATTGGGAGAAGAGTCACGAGCTGTCTCTAAAATACTCAAATTCATGGTAATCGATTGTCCGGCCACATATAACGCGATTTTGGGCCGACATGCACTAATGGAATTTGAAGCCATCACTTCAATTCGACATCTGACAATGAAATTCCCTTCAAACTTGGGGATATGCATAGTAAGAGGAAACTAGCTTGCCGCAAGAGAATGCTATAGCATTTATATGAAGGGAAAATCATAACCCGGATAGTAGGCAATGATCATAAGTGAGGGAGGTGAGGAGTCTCAGGGAATGGAAGTCACCCACGGAAGAACCTCAAGAAGAAAATGGTGAGGTCGCCCAACGTGACAACATTGATCTGCGGGTAGGCGAAGACAGGTCTGAGCTTAAAGCCATAGAAGAGCTCGAGGAAATAAACAGTGAACTCTTGGTTATGGTGGGGATCAGTCCGAGTATAATAATTCATACCTTAAACTTGGACAAGAGCATGCCTGCAAAGTCCAAAAACAGATGCTTTTAGGGACAGTATGAGATGAAGCGTTAGAAGAAGAAGTAGTTCGCCCACTAAAATGCGGGTTTATCAGGTAAGCAAAAAACCCGATCTGGTTTGCTAACCCCGTGCTAGTCCCAAAGCCAAATAGGAAGTGGAGAACTTGTATCAATTTCTCCGACCTCAACAAGGCTTGTTCCAAGGACTGTTTCCCACTATCAAGAATTGATCAGTTGGTAGACGCCACAGCCGATCACGAGCTAATGTCTTTCATGGATGTGTATTCTAGATATAACCAGTTCGCAATGAACCCTAAAAACCAAGAGCATATCAGTTTCATGACCAAGCATAACGTATATTCCTACAAAGTTATGCCATTCTGGCTAAAAAAATGTCGGGGCTACATACCAACGGTTGGTCAAAAAGATGTTCGCTAACCAGATCAGGAGAAACATGGAGGTGTATGTCGATTATATGCTCATAAAATCAAAGACTACCAATAACCATGTATCCGACCTGGAAGAATGTTTTGGCATACTGAGAAAGTACGACATGAAGCTGAATCCCCAGAAGTGCACTTTCAGAGTTTTGTTAGGAAAGTTTCTAGGGCTTATAGTCAACACAAGGGGGATAGAAGCGAATCTAGAAAAATTAGGTCGCTGCTAGAAATGCTTTTGCCCAGGTCGCGTAAAGAAGTACAAAGTCTTACTGGAAAGGTTGTGGCTCTAAACCGCTTCATTTCAAAATCCATTAACAAGTGTCTACCATTCTAAAACTTGCTCAGGGGAAACAAGAAATTTGGGTGGACCGAAGAATGCGAACATGCATTTCTTGATCTGAAAATGCATCTAGCTGAACCCCCCATACTATCAAAGCTGACGTCTGGAGAGTGTCTATTTCTTTACCTGGCCGTGACAGAGAATGCAGTCAATGCCGTGTTAGTTCGACAAGAAAACCAAGCGTAGAAACTCGTATATTACGTAAGCAAGAGGCTTCTCAGAGCTGAATCACGGTACCCACTAATAGAGAAGCTTGCATTCTGTCTCATTTTGGCTTCAAGGAAGCTTAGGCCATACTTCCAGTCCCATTCTATTCACGTCTTAACCAACCAACCTTTAAGGCAGGTGTTGCAAAAGCCTGAAATGTCAGGCTGTCTATTAAAATAGGCCATCGAACATAGCCAATTCAAGATATTATATATGCCATGAACATCAATCAAGAGTCAAGCCCTTGCTCACTTTATAGCTCAGTGCACTGGTTTTCAAGACGAGCTAATAAGGGAGCCAATGCAGGAATTATGGAAAATCTTCATTGATGGATCATCAAACGAGAACGGATTAGGAGCTAGGATGATCTTGATCTCACCTGAAGGACATCGGTTCCATACAACTCTCAGGTTCGGATTTGAAGCATCCAACAACGAAGCAGAGTATGAGGCCTTATTGGCAGAGTTGAGGGTGGCAAAAGAGCTTAAGGCAAAAGCCATCCAATGCTATAGTGATTCCCAGCTCGTGGTAAATTAGATATTGGGGGAATACCAAGCTTGAGGCATCAAGATGGCGACCTACCTAGCTAAGGTAAAGGTCGAGTTGTCTGAATTTGAGTTTAGCTCCGTTGAGCAGATACTCCGCAAGCAGAATTCCAACATTGGTGCTCTGGCTCGACTTGCAACCACCAAAGAAGTAGAAATATTGAATGTAGTTCTAGTGGAGTTCTTAGAAAGCTCGAGTGTAACGGGAGAAACGGTGGAGGTCGGAATGATTAACATAAGACCGACCTGGATGACTCCTATAAAGGAGTACCTCATGACTGGAAAGCTACCTGATGACAAGAAAGACACGAGAAAACTATTTTATCAAGCTCCACGATATGTAATTGTGGAGGGAATCTTATATTGGTGAGGTCATTCATTGCCCCTCCTGCGTTGTGTTCTGCCCGAGGAAGCAAAAAATATTTTACAAGAAATACATGAAGGCTTCTACGGAGATCATGCTGGGGGGGAAAACCTAGCTCTGAAGGTACTGAGACAAGGCTATTTTTGGCCACCTTAACAAAGGATTTGATCTCGTATGAGCGAAAGTGCGACAAATGCCAGTGTTTTGCCATAGTTTCCCGAGCTGCTCCAGTCGAGCTAACCATGATTTCATCCCATTGGCTGTTTGTAGCATGGGGAATTGACTTGATAGGTTCCCTACCAATGGAAAAATGAGGGGTTCAGTATGCAGTAGTGGCGATCGATTATTTCATGAAGTGGGTAGAGGCTGAGCCTCTGGCAACCATCACATCAAAGAGTCCTAGATTTCATTGTGAAGAATATAATATGTCAATTTGGACTCCCTAAAAAGATCATGTCAGACAACGGAACATAGTTTGATAGTGATCTCTTCACAAAATTTTGTGAAAAAATATGGCATAACTAAGAGTTTCTCGTCGGTAGCATACCCACAAGCCAATGGGCAGGTCGAGGCTGTAAATAAGACCCTGAAGGCAAGCCTGAAGAAAATATTAGATGAAGCCAAGGGATTATGGCCCGAGAAGCTCCCACAAGTACTCTTGGCCTACCGGACCTCGCATAGAACCTCCACAGGACATACCCCCTTTTCCTTAACCTTTGGAAGCGAGGTTATGCTTCCAATTGAGGCAATGGTGGCTACTCACAGACAAAGGACATTTCATCAAGATCATAACAATGAGCTGCTTAGGGCATCCCTCGATTTGATCGAAGAAAAACGAGAGGCATCACAATTACAGCTCGCCATTATCAACAAAAGATCACTCGTTATTTCAATTCAAAGGTCAAGGGACGCAAACTCGGATTAAGCGATCTAGTTCTCCGAAGGTTCTTTTTGGCAAATAAAGATCCCAAGGATGGTGTGTTAGGCCCGAACTAGGAAGGATCGTATCATATCATAGAGGTCATGCACGAATGAACTTTCAAGCTAGCTCGGCTAAATGGGGAAATAGTCCCACGGATCTGGAATGCTCTCCATTTAAAAAAGTATTATCAATAGTGTTACCATATATGTAAGGCTTATTTATAAAAGTCATTTAAATTCAATAACAGATGGATTATTAAATAACCACTTCTTTGTTTTATTATTACAACCAAGAACGTTTATGCATTCTGGTTCCTTGGGGGGCACATAATCGAGGAGAGTTTTTGAGAAAGTTTAGCTTACTCGGATAAGGATTAAAAACTTAGGAGTTTGGAGAAATTGATTATTCAGCGGCTTTTTAAAGCTCGAGTTTTCAATAAACCTAACGCGAACTAAGTTTGAGAAATCACTAAAACCCTAGATATAACCAGGTCCGAGGCCTAATCCCTAATAGGTACAATGCTATTAAGCTTACAAAAAAAACCTGGATATAACCAGGTCCGAGGCCTGATTTCTAACAGGTATAATGCTATTAAGTTTATTAAAAACCTTGGATATAACCAGGTTCGAGACCTGATTCTTAACAGGTATGACGTAAATAAGCAAGCAAAATCTTGGATACAACTAAGATATCGATAAAATCTATCTCGATCTAAAAGTCAATCCCTAAGATTTCAAATTTATAAGAGTCTAAGGATTCATAAACATGAGAAAATAATAAGCTAAGGGAAACACAAATAGATCACAAGTTAGGTGTATATTCAAAAATATATTGTCATCTCGAGGAGAAAAAATCTTGACCTAAGCCCGAAGGAAATTGTTTTGGTCCCAAGGGACTACTACAAAAGTTTAAAAGAAAATAATAATAATAAAAAGGGTGTTCAGTTAGGTGTATATTCAGCACGCTCCAACGAGGTCACCTCCTCACCATCCCCCTCTGTAGCTCCAAAAGCTTCGCCAGTTTTCGAGGGTTCCTGTGAGAACCGAGCAAGATACGGATTCCACAACTCAAGCTGCATGAAAGAGAAGTTCGCATTCTGGTTGAAGACCCAGTAGTGGTAAAGCATCTCCTCCATTTGAGATGAGGACTCTGCAGCTTCCTCCTTGACCTTGGCCTCGACCTCGATCAACTTCTTCTTGAGCTCTTCAATTTCAGCCTGAAGTTGATCTGCATGACGGCTCGCCTCCATGTCCTGAGTTTGGGAGGCGGGCAAGGCAAACTTTGCAGACCGCTCACCCTCCTGAGAAGAAATCAGGGCAGCTTTGGTGGCCTGTTTGCTCTCTTGAGCGGTGCCCAGGGCAGCTCGGAATTCCTCCTCCCTGGCCTTAACGCAAGCTATGCCTTGATATTGGGTTAGGACAGACTACAGAAGAATGAAGCAAGTCAAGAATAGTTTTTCTAAAAAAAAAACTAAAGAAAAAGATAAGGTTAGGAGAGTGAAAGGGACTCACAGTAAGGTTCATCCCCATGGCAGATTCGAGGATGTCCTCGGGACTGTGATCCTCAATGGCCCTTAAGTCTCTAGCACTGGCTCTATAAGCATGGTTGACCATGTGGCTTGTCGTCTCGTACATAATACCATGAAATGCCTCGGGTATCTTGTCCAGGTCGTGTGGCTTGACCAGGATCTTGACAGTGGGAGCTTCACTCTGGGTCACTTGAGGATTTGTGGAAGGAATGTGTCAAGGAGGAGGAGGAGGAGCTTTTTGGATAGTAATTGTTGTTACCGGAGCTGGGGGAAGTTCTCTTGATGGCTGCTCCCAGACAATGCTATCAGCCTTGTCCATAGACGGAGATTTGGTGGTACCTCCCGTCTTCGGAGCTGTTTTCTTGGTCATCCTAGGCCTCTTCTGTTGGGAAAACTTATACAAGATCTTTATTTATTTTCATGTAGATCTAATATTAAACAAGTTAATATGAGACAACCTAGAACATGTTTCTAAAATTGAATTCAAAGAAAAATAATGATAAGAATACTTACATTATATGCAGCAAAATGAATGAGTCATTCCTTCAGTTTCTATAACCCTTGTATCCTTTCTGTCGCAGAGTATTACCGAGAAACTGAACTGATCTTTAATTTTCTTCACAGCCTTCCAAAGTATCCTTGGAATCACCTAGACTAAAGTGGGCAATTATCATCACATGAGATAGATACAGAGAGAAGAAGAGAAAAGAACAATAAGACTTAGAAAAGGACTTGTGTTTAGAGAGAATCTAAAAACTATCAGAAACTTGTGTTTTTTTACTTCTGAACTTACTTTGTGCCTTCTCTCTTAACATTCCTTTTATAGACTCAATAAGGTCATTTATTTAATTAAAAAATCAATAAAATAATAGGCAATTAACAATCCCAGGTCGAAATTATCATGGGCTTTAGGCCCGTGAAATTTCCCATTTGATTATAAGCCCATTGGACTTAAAATCAAGGTCTGTATTATTTTCTATTGATTTAATTAATTAAATAATTATTTAAATCCTTTATCAAATTAATTATTTATAATTTGAACCTTGATTTAAACTTATTTATTAATTTAGATACAAATTTATCTTAATTAATAAATCTACCCTAATTTCTCTTTTCTTCTCTAAATTACATAACTTTGTGAAACTATCCAAAATTGACCTGGTCAACTTTGATAATCCTAATTGATAATTAAATCAATTAATTGAGACTATCTAGATGATTTTATCCAAGGTACAGTATGGACCATGGGCCTATGAAATCAAGTTCCAATAAGTTATCATGAATCTAACAAATAAATTTACTAACTTATTAATTCCTCGTGACTCCACTAAACACTCGGAATTGCACTCTTGAATTCATATAACGCTCTATAACAAATATAGATACGCTATTAATTATTCATTGTTACTACCATAATTGTCACCCAATCCTCTATAGACGATCTACAATGAGATGGGACTAAAATATCATTTTACGCCTCATTGTATTTTACCTTAAAACACTTAGTTCCTTGTAAATGATATTTTAGTAAACTAATATTAATTTCTGAAATGAGATCTTTATCATTTAACACCTTGAACCAAACTAAAAGGAAACCATCATTTCACTTCTTCATCAGAACCTATAGATGTTCATATCTATGATTAACACTCCCACTCAATTATACTACCGAGTTCCCAAGATGTAAGTATGGGCTAGTCGGTAGGGTAAACTGGTAACGAATAAGTCAAAGAACTCAAATAAAACAATCAGTTAGAATACTAACCACTCATAATTGAGATTGAATTGACCTATGGTCAACTATATGATATGACTAGAATAGATAATAATGATATGTTTACTTATCTTATCAACTGTCAATATCGGTCCTGTCCGATGTAACAAATACACTCGATCTTATCTACTTTGCTAATGTTCTGGAAAGAACATAACACTGTAATGTGTAAGTAGATCATATCGTAGATTGGAAAGTCAGTGTAAATCCTATGCACTGACTAATCTTAGGACTAACTTATTTTGAACATATAATCATATTTATATTCCACTGCGATTATGTCACTATAAATACGATTAGCTATATGCTCGGGATTTAATAGAAGTTTATATTAAACAAATAATCATGAAAATAAAACATGTGAGCAAAGTGATTGGCCAAGTCAAAAAATAATTTCTATTCTTTTATTGATAATAAATGAGATTACATAGAAATTGGGTTTTAATTAGGGCATAAAACCCTAACAAACTGCCACTTGCACTAATTAATACTAATGTCTTAATTCTACTAATGCCATTTCTTTGATATGCTTATCAAATGTAGCTTATGGTAGTGTCTTTGTAAACGGTCTGCAAGATTGTCTTCAGATGCAATCTTCATAATCTTCACGTCTCCCCTAGCCACATATTCTCGAATAATGTGATACTTCCTTTCTATATGCTTACTCCTCTTGTGACTATGAGGTTAGTTCGAGTTGGCTATCGCTCATGTATTGTCACAAAACAACACAAGTGGTTTATCCATTTCTAGAATAACACCAAGATCCGAATATAACTTTTTTAGCCAAACCATTTCCTTAACTGCTTTTAACGCGACTATGTACTCAGCCTCCATGGTGGAACCTGAGATTGCAGACTGATTTACACTTCTCCATATCACAGCTCCACCCCAAGAGTAAACACCATTCCAGAAGTAAACTTCTTATCATCGACATTAGTCCGATAATCTGAATCAGTGGAGCCTACAAGGTTCAGAACACCACCCTTGTAGACTAACATATAATCCCTAGTCCGCCTTAAATACTTTAGGATATGTTTAACTGCTATCCAATGTTCCGGTCCTGGGTTTGACTTATACCTGCTCACTACTCCCACTGCATAGCAGATATCTAGTCTAGTACACAAGATGGCATACATCGGACTTCTAACTACAGATGCTTAAGGAACTTTTACGCACCAGTGGTGCACGTTTTCTTCCGCCTCGGAGTTCTCATTAGCTGGCAAGGCCTCTTGAGAATGGGGAAGCTCTGGGATGACAAGAAGAGAATCTTGGATTCTCAAAGCTAACATCTATCCCTTGCTAATTAGATTGCAAGTCACCATGGTGGCGTCGTTCACAATCTGACTATAGTCTTTCTCCCCAGGAGGAAGACTAGACAAGGTCTCGTACTGACCCCCAAGGGTCATAGACCGCTTTGTCCTCGCGAATATAGCTGCCCAAAGAGCGAACTTAGTCAGAATCTTTAAACAAAAAGAAATATATAGTGCACAAGTGATAAAAAGTTCACGTGCTGAATTCACAAAGATAGAAGACTTATGAGGACGGTTGAAGTATCTATGGTCGCAGTTCTTGAACCCATTTGACATAAATAATAATACTTATAGTCATTTGGGTGGCTGTGGAGGTCAATGACAGAGGAGGAGTTTGGGAAACGAGTGAGGTAGTAAAAACCATCACCTCGCCCCTTCTGGCCGGGACTGGCCTTGAGGCAGAAAAAGTACAAGATGTCTGCCGGAGTGGGGACCTCCCACTTGTGCCTTTGAAACAAATATTTTAATCCCATCAAAAGCCTGTATGAATTTGGGGGGAGCTGGAAAGGAGCCAGTTGGGCGTAGTTTAGAAAGTCCGCAAAATACTGGTCCAATGGAAGGAAGGCACCATCCTTCAAGTGCTCATCACTCCAAGCCCCGTAGTCATCTTGGAAAGGAGCGCAACTCCGCTCTCCCTCCAGCGCAGGTCGGGCGATAAGGCCGTCAGCTCCCATCTCAATCCTGTGACTTAGTAGAATCTTGTTCACTTTCCCTTGAGTCGTTATTCGGGAGACTATGTGCTTGGCCACAAAGAATGCATTGGGGTCGACCACTATAACGACCCAGCTATTCTAGACTTTGGATCATTAATAACTACTATTCATAGATACTAATCGTAAGAAAAATCTTACATACAAAATATTCGTAACTTTATTAAAAACTGTCAAACCAAAGTTAAAATACATAAAATTCAGTTAGGATATGGGATCCCATTGTATGAAAATAAAATAGAACATAACTTAAATAAATTGGTTACTAAATTAAGTGCGGAAATACATAGAAATCATAATTTAAAAGACTTAAACAACTTCATCCTCAAATCGTTCACGCAGTGCACCGATTCCATTCTCCCTCAATACACATTCCCAAGCTGCCAATAACCCTCTCGTTGCCATAACTATTTTCCTGCACATATAAAACATAAAGGAATGAGCCTAATGCCCAGCAAGGAAAATCTACTACAAGCATGAAACATAATCATACACATAAACTATGAACGTATATCATATACTATAACACATATATCATAATTCTAACCCATGTACATGGTAACTATTGGGGTTTGCTAACTAAGCAACTATAAGCCTCAGACTACAATGAGGTTTGCTAGTTAATTAACTATAAGCCCTAAAAACATAAAAGTGTTGGGGTTTGCTATATAGCAACTATAAGCCCCAAAACATAAAAGTGATAGGGTTTGCTATATAACAACTATAAGCCCCAAACATACATATATCATAACACATAAAGTCATACTATAGCATAATCATAACACTTTTATATAAACATAGCACATATCACATAAGAACTATCCTATTTTCCTTACCAAAATACCGGGATGATGAGAACAAGGTGGGGATTTTGGAACACTCCTAAAAACCATTAATAGAGAGGTGAGTATTCTAAAAGAAAAGAGATGAAAAGAATGAACTAAACCATCGAGAAGAGACTTACTGTTATCCAAAAAACAGGCACGAATGACGTGGCAAGTGATTCCCAGACACGTGGCTGACACTTGGCGGAATTCTGCTAGGGTATCGACCAGAAGACAAATTACAAGCAGTAGGCAGCCGAAACTTACCTGCGACCAGTATGGTCGCGGGTTCTGCATGCCTCATGATATTTTTATAAAGATCTTTATCAATCCCGAAATTGACTCCCACGATTTCCTGAGTATCCGATTATTTAGGAAAGAATATCTGTAACAAATTCGTGTAATCCCCCTTGAGCCTATAAATAGAGAAAGATAGCTCAAGGAATGGACTTTGGGCTTTTGAATTATTTGAGACTAGAGTGATTCTATTTGAGATATTGTCTTGTTCTTCAGAGGTTGGTGAAACTCATTGAACCACTAGTTCTTTGATCACTCCTTTGAATCATATATCAATAACAATTCAAGTGGACGTAGGTTATTACCAGATTCTGGGGCCGAACCACTATAAACTCTTGTGTTCTTTATCATTTCGTCATCACATTCTTTCCAACGTGTTTTTCCACATCAAGCAAATATGACTCTGCGTCAGTTGGCCAAAATTAGGGTCAACATTCTGGTGCTTTCATTGAGAGCTTGATACAGCATTGTTGAGAAGACCAATGGCGAAAACTACCAGGAAAATTGGACAGGCGGCCGGCGCTGCACCGTCTAACCTGCCTCCTCCTCCTCCCAACGTGGCTGAGGATGAGCCACATTTGGAATTTGATGAGGAAGAAATGGACGACGCGACGCTGAAAAGTACCCTAGGGGTATTGCAGGAGGAGCTGGCCAATCTGAGGGTCGACCAGGAAAGTGCTGCCGAAATCATGGTGCGGCAGCGCTTGGAGCTGAGTGAAAGGCAGGTGGAGATGGACTGTCGCCAGAGCGAGGCCATGGCAGCCCTCGAGGCAGCCTTGCAATTGGCTAGGAATCAGGCTGCACCTGCCTCGCAGCCTGATCAACCCGCGAATGGGCCACCCCACATGGGTCCCAATCCTAGCCCGCCTATCCAATTCTCAAGCCCACAAAGGCCTGAGCAGCCACCAGCGCCTCAGGACGATGTCTCGCTAGGAGACCCTGAGGCACAGCCTCCATCCCAAGCTGGTCGCGGCAATCCCGCGCAACAGAGGCAGAATAGGACTGGGCAGCAGCCTCGAAGTCCTAGATGCCATAGGGGCGACGAGCCAAACCCTCCGAGTAGAGGACAGCATCCTCCTGGAAACAGAAGGAACTCAGAGTTAGGCTCTGCGGTCCGAGGCCCCCCACAACATGGTAATGCACGGGGAACCAACGACCAATGCAGACCACCCTCTAACGCTCGGGAGGTTCCAGCCCGGGAAGGAAATCGAGGGAACAGTCGATCCTACCATAGCCAATCGAGATTCAGAGACGGCCATGGTTATAATGAGGCCGACTCAGGCAGAGGGAATGCATGTCAGAGGAATGAAGAAAGAGGTGGAGGCAGGAGCCAGCCACCTCAAGATGACCAACCCGACAGACGGGACGTTTGGGGGCAACCCAGACAAAATAACGTCTTCAACCGGCTCGGAGCTAGCGAGCAGGGGAGGAGAGACGAGGACTTAAGAGATATACTCAACGATCGCCGCGAGCGGCACGGCGAGTACGTCCCCCCAGCACCAGAGGCCACGACGATTCCTAGCGCTGTGCAGGCCCAGATAGATGCCCTCAACCAGGCAGTGCAGCAACTGGTCAGGGGAAGAACATCTTACATCAACCACGACAGGAGGAAAGGCACTCCATTCGTCCAGAGGATAGCTATGGCAAAAACTCCTAGCAAGTTTAAAATGCCTACGTTTCCGAACTTTGATGGGTATGGTGACCCGGTATCTCACGTCAACAAGTTTGAGATACAAATGGACATTCAGAAAGTGTCTGAAGACGCTCGGTGCAGGATCTTCCCTGCAACACTTTCTGATGTCGCACAGGAGTGGTTTTTCAAATTCCCTCCCACAAGTATAGTATCCTGGGAAATGTTTGTAAAGGAATTTTACGGACAGTTCTACGCGGGTCGTGTGCACCCGACTGAAGCAAACCAGTTGGTTGAAATACGCCAGTAAGATGGAGAGCCACTGAAGGACTACGTCTAGCGCTTTATGCAAGCAGCTGCTGGAGCAAAAACAGTGGGAGACGAAGGAAAGATGATGTCCATAACCGCAGGGGTTAAGCGTCGTACTCCTCTCTGGAACAGCCTCCGAAAACATGGGGTTAGAACTACCCAGGAATTCTTGGATCGGGCTGATCGCTACATCAAGCTCGAATATGCCATCACCGACGAAGGAAAACCCTCAGGCAAAGATAAGGGGACCGCCAAGCCCACCAAAGCCGCCAATGGGTCCAAGCCCAATGGCAACGGCAAAGGCAATGGGAATGGCAACGAAAATGGCAAGAATAGGGGGAAACGGCCACACAATGAGCCTTCCACCTCTGACAATAAACGAGCCAAGGGTAACCATTATGAACCTCGGTTCACTAACTATACAACCATAGTTGAGTCTCGGGGAGAAGTTTATCAGGCCACGAGTTCCAGCGTGCCTTATAAGAAGCCTGCCCCCATTCGAAAGGATATTTCGAAAAGAGACACTACCAAGTTCTGTCGTTATCATAACGACTACGGACATGATACCAACGAATGCAACCAGCTGAAAGATGAGATCGAGTTTCTTATTAGACAAGGACACTTGAGAAGATATATACGGGCCTCGGGAAATTCCCAACGAGAAGCTCTAGGTGGCAACGAGCAAGCGCCCACGCGCCAACGCTCGCCACCTTTGCAGCCTGACCCCGTAACTGGCACGTTGTTAACCATCTGTGGAGGCCCGCACCTCGTGGGAAACAGTGGAAAGGCCAGAGAACGATATGCTCGGACTCTACGCCATGACCAGGACATCAAGATGATGACTGTGGATGACCGCGTGCCGAAAAAAGCTCGATCAGAAGAAGGCGAAATAACCTTCTCTGATAGCGGTGCCCAACATGTCCAGTTCCCACATTCCGATCCGCTGGTCGTGGATATCCAAATGGCCAACATGATGGTAAAGGGAGTGCTAGTTGATACAGGAAGTTCGATGAACATCCTGTATAAGTCTTCACTGGAATGCATGAAGTTATCCGTAAAAGACTTGGAGCCCTGCAACCAAACGATATACGACTTCTCTGGTGAGGGACTCGCCCCCGCAGGGTCAATCAGACTACCAGTGACAACAGGTACAATGCTTGCTACCAGGACATTACTCGCTACTTTTATAGTAGTCGATTGGCCTTCGGCGTACAATGCCGTCATTGGGAGGCCTATACTGGTTGATCTACGGGCTGTCACCTCTATGTGGCACTTAGCCACGAAATTCTCGACAGACGCAGGGGTAGGACGCGTGTTGGGAAACCAGAGGGAGGCCAGGGAGTGCTACAACGCCTCAGTCACGAAGGCGAAAAAGGAAATCCGCGACCCCACTGCTGGAGTACTCAGACCTAACTGGGAAGGACCTTACCAGATTGAAGAAGTCCTTCATCCGGGCACCTACAAACTTGCACGCTTAAATGGATATCTCGTTCCACGCTATTGGAACGGTGAAGTGAACACCTGCGCAATTATTACCAATAAACAGTCCTTTTTAAAGGACTCGCTTGTATTAATTTTTACTTTTTACAAGTTTCGAAAAAGGGTTAGCCACGTTGTATGGCTAATCGCTTATAAGTGTAAGATCTTTTCTAAGATCACTCATAAAGACATGATTAGTCCATTTTTAATATGAGATTATAAGGGACTGTGCGCAGCCAGTCATTCTTGCCAACCTTTGTGAATTTATTTTTACAAGTATTTGTTCATTACGTGTGTTTCTTTGCTGTATTATGTTATGTTTACTATCGAGCAGTAATGTTCGCACGGGTCGTGGTCAAGGCAAGTGACCAAGGACCTAAAGCTCCTCGATCACTTGGGGGGCATATAAGGTACATCGATAGCAAAGCATACCAAAAGGTATGTAAACACATGAACAAAATGAGTGAAAGCATGCTACGGTACTTAGAGTATTTTTCAAAATCTATATTTTGTTAAATCAAACCAAAGTACTATGCTAAGTTCGGTCATACGAACAGATGTTATAGTAAATGAAAATATTATAATGTCAAGAGGCAGTCTTTTACACCGCGAGCATCACTGCTTGGATGTAATTGTTCAAAGTAAACGGAAAGTTTCCTGCCCATGCAGCAAATTTAAATTTAAACGTAAAAATTGTCTTTACAGTACGACCCGTGGGTCGTGTAATCGAAGAAAAATCAAAAAGAAAAAAATAAGTTTAAGGAGCAGGAGGATCTTACTCAACATTTTGGTTGGTTGCATCATCAACAACTCCTCCTTCCTCTTCGACTGCGGTCGGTTGGATGCTTGGGGAAACGGGGATCCTTGCTCTTTCTTCTTCTTCAGCCAATCGAACAGTGCAGCGAGCCAACTCAGCGTTCCTGGCGCCTTCTGGAAGGTAGTTAAAATTGGCACCCAGGTTGTGTTTCCAAAAGTCGTAGAAACACTGAAGCGTCGCATTCTTGTACCTTTCCAGATATTTTGGCATTGGTAAGCTTCAGCTGCTCTACTTGGCTCTCAAGAAGAGCTATGGCCTTGTCCTTAGCAAGAAGCTCCTCCTTAAGCTTCTTGACTTCACGGTATTGGATCTGACTGGACTCCTGGAAGTCATCTTTCTGCTTCTTCAAAGAAGCCTGAGAAGACTCAGCCTCTGCCAGCTTTGCCACCGCAGCATCCTTCTGCTGGGTGACCACCTCCAACTCCCCAGCGTGCCTGGCCTCTGCAGCCTGAAGCTCCTCGTTCGCCTTCACCTAGTACCTTTCAATGGCCTTTGCCTGAGCCTGGTCGATGGTAGCCTAGGCACGGGTGCGAGCGGCCGTTGTAGTCAGCATGGCCTATGGTTAAAGGATAAAGTTAGGCTACACTACAAAAAAGAGAAGTAAAATTCAAGAGAAAAAATGCTTACACTGGAAATTTCGTTTAGGGCCCTATTCAGGATTTGATCGACCCCCATATTCTCTGCCTCATCCATCGCCTCCTTGCAGCGGTCGTACCTCACGATGTGTGCAAGGCGGTCCTTTGCTGCTCGCAAGGTGCGGTGTGAAAGTTTGGCCCCAGGAACTTTAGCTGGCTGGGACTGTTCTTTTGTGGCTGCAGGTGTGGGATTCATAGCAGTGGGCAGGGTTTCCTTTTCAACAGGAGCCAAAGGCTGAGCAGAAGCTTGCCCAGTTGGTGCATCCTTGGAAGGATCTTCTGTTCGACCCTTCTTGGCAGGAGGTCCTTGGCTTGATTCGCCATTATGCCTCCTGGAGGTCTTTCGCTGAACCAGGGGGACTTCTACCTCCTCTTCAGTCTGGTACAAATCAAAGACGTTGGGAGTGGCCATCTCTGTGTACAAAGGAAAATATGCAGATGATAAGATAAAGGCGGATGAAAACTCTTGATAAAATAGAAAAGAGGTCACAAAGTTTAATACCCGAGCTACAACTACTGGTCGCTATACTACTGACTCTATTAGTCATACACTCACTATCTGGCATGAAGAAGTATGGCCCTAGATTTGGAGTATACGTAAAATTTCCGTCCCCGTCAAACAAGTGACAGGGAATTGGCAAGCTATTTAAAAACGAAATAACAATACCGTTTTCATCGGAGGATTCATCCAGGTCTATAACAGACTCTGTTGCCTTTTGTTTCCCCTTGCCTTAGGGCGCAGAAGGCCTCTCCGCGGAAGGATCGCCAGTGGGTTCCCTGATTATAACCCTCATCAGCCTCCTTCGGGGAGGAGACACTGGGGGTTGCTGCTCGGGATCCCCCTCGGCCGTGGCTAGGGGTGTGCACGGTGTGGTTTGGGCAGTTTGAACACTTTTTAATACACCACACCATAAGTGTGGTGTAGTAGCTAGAACACACCGTGCGGTGTGATTTCGTTGCACTAAACCGACCAAACCAAACCATTTTTTGCGATGTGGTTTGGGTGGTTTTCCACGGTGTAAGTGTGTTAAAAAATGTGTGAGATAGAGATGGTGATAGGGAGGAGGCGCAAATGAGATGAGAGAAGAAGGAGTTTTTGTTCTGTATGATGTGTTAGAGAATAAAGTTATACCTTAATTTAAGTGGGCTCCTAGTTTCATATTGGGTTACTAAAAAATGGTATACATGTAAAGTTTAATTTTTTTTAACATATTGTAAGTATACGGTGCGGTGTGGTGCAAACCAAAATTTCACACCGCCAAACCACGCACCGCACCACACCACACGGTTTAGCTAAGATACAAACCATACCGAACCATTCCACTTTTGACACTGCGGTTTGCGGTGTAGTGTGGTGCGGTGCGGTCGGTCGCCGCGGTTTGCTGGTTTAGATGCTCACCCCTAGCCGTGGCATCTGCTACCACAAGTCCTCTTGTTTCATGGCGAGGAGCCAGGAGGCCAGATAGCCTCAGATTTTCGTTAATAACCAGGGACTTGACGCTTTTTTCTGCGTCTGTCATCCCGGCCAGTGCGTTGGACCTCAACACCATGTCTGGTGTTGAGGTCGAACATAGCCATGGTCTTGAAAGGCAAAGTGTACTTTAAGAAAAATGCAGAAAGGTTTGCTAAGGAAAAGTATCGACCAGAAAAATTAGCATTTACCTCCTCAAGAGAAGGCCAGGTTGTTGGCGGTCATGTCCGGTGTGAGGACGCACTCCCTACTGTACTGCCCCACATTGGAGATATGAGTAGTGTCACTCAGGAACGTTCGGCTCGTCTCCTGGTGACAAAGATGGAAGAAGCCTGTCCCGTACTGTTGAGGGTTGGACTTAAGGTCGAAAAGGAAATTGACCTCATGAGGGGTAGGTTCTGGCCATTTTTTAAGTTTATACAGGATATAGAGTGCGGCCAGCATTCTATATCCATTTGGAGTAATTTGAAAGGGGGCGACACTAAAATAGTTGGCCACCCCCTGATAGAAAGGATGTAGAGGGAGGATAGCCCCCGCCTCTATGTGATATCTGGACCAAGCACTGTATACACCTCCGGGAAGGTTAGCCCTTTGGTCTGCAGCTGGAATTTTGAGATTAACCCCTGTAAGAGGATACTTTCTGCGGTAGTTGGCAAGCATCCGAGGAGTCACTTGGCTGGTCGGGGAGAGATACCACTCGACATCAGGAAGGTTTTGATTCCAAGGGCGGGCCCTGACTTGGATACGAGGGTCTGGGGCGGCATTTTCTCGACCACTGGTCGAGGGAACCCTAGCCTGTGAATCAGGCTGGGCAGGAGAGTTTGGGCTATTTTCGGAATCAGGTCTTTTCTTGCCTAAGGACTTAGAACGGGCCATTTGAGGAGGTGATGGACGAGGTCTAGGAGAAGATCGTGAAAATGGAATCTCGTGAACTCGGTCGGTCGGTTGTTCTTCGCCTTCGAGCAGCTCGGCAAGAAGATCGTCGTCGATGGGCCGTTCACCTCCCCACAAATCTGGCATTAAAGTCTGCAAACAGAAGAATGGGGAGGTGAGGATAGAGAATTTTGAAAGTTTTTAAAATAACGTTGGTTGAGTATAAAGGTTAAGCTTTTATACAGCAGCATTCTAACAAAAAACTAAATTTGTTCACACGAACAGTTTGAGAAACAGATCAGAAGTGAAAGCAAAAAGTTTTTTGAAAAAGCTTTTTCAACTCCTCTTAGGGCGGGAAAACCTAGTTTTTCTGCTGGCATAAAAATCGAACCTTTACTTCGGTTTTACGTCCTAAAAAGTATGATCTCGACTATCAGACTAACTCGTAGCTTTTTTCAGCCACAAAACCCTCTACTGACATGCATCTCAACCCAGAAATAGATGAACTCAATAGTCAGTCTACAGAAGCATGCACTGCAAAAATATAAAGCATAAAAGTTCCAAGACTTACCAGAAAAAAGATCATGGAGATTGGAGAGAGTTTTCGGAGATCAGGGAACTCACGGACTGAGTCTTGAAACGCTAAAAGACGGTCTCCAGAAGAAAATGGAAGCTCTGGTTTTAGGGTTTCTTGAAAGAGTAATGGCTTGCGTAAAAAGAAAAGGAAGACTTCGGAGATGCTATATATATATTTTTGTCTGTGGCATTAAAAGGGAGTAATCATTAGCTTCCCCTTTTTCGAAGTATGGGGAAGAGTGATAGCCGTCGAAACATTAATGGGGAAGCGAAAAGCTGTGATTAGACAAGAGTAGGTTGCTTTTTCCAAGAACACACGAAGGGTTCTAACAGGTATGGTGGGGTAACCGAAGGATCATTTCCTCAAAAGTTTATTTATTGCTCGTAATAAATAAACTTAGGGGGCAAATGTTATCCAAAAAACAGGAACGAATGAAGTGGCAAGTGATTCCCAGACACGTGGCTGACACTTGGCGGAATTCTGCTAGGGTATCGACCAGAAGACAAATTACAAGCAGTAGGCAGCCGAAACTTACCTACGACCAGTATGGTCGCAGGTTCCGCATGCCTCATGATATTTTTATAAAGATCTTTATCACTCCCGAAATTGACTCCCACGATTTCCTGAGTATCCGATTATTTAGGAAAGAATATGTGTAACAAATTCATGTAATCCCCCTTGAGCCTATAAATAGAGAAAGATAGCTCAAGGAAGGGACTTTGGGCTTTCGAATTATTTGAGACTAGAGTGATTCTATTTGAGATATTGTCTTGTTCTTCAGAGGTTGGTGAAACTCATTGAACCACTAGTTCTTTGATCACTCCTTTGAATCATATATCAATAACAATTCAAGTGGGCGTAGGTTATTACCAGATTCTGGGGCCGAACCACTATAAACTCTTGTGTTCTTTATCATTTCGTCATCACATTCTTTCCAACGTGTTTTTCCACATCAAGCAAATTTGACTCCGCATCAGTTGGCCAAAATCAGGGTCAACACTTACCAACGAGAACCTCAAGTTCAAAGAACTTAGATGCCTAATCAAGAATAAAGAATACTGAGTTAGGAATTGAGTAGAGAAAAACTATAAAAACTAATGAAACAATATTAAAAGGAACTAAGAATAGGAATACCTTTGAATACTTCTATGACCGAACTACACCTCGAAACCAAAATACACTATAAACCTTACTTCCCAAGTGTTTGATAAGCTTATAATGATAAAGCTTATTGTTAAGAAAATATTGTTTTGCCTCAGTGGAAATGATTATATAATATTACAACTCTAGACAATATATTACAAATAAATATTGATTGATTAAAAGGTGTTACAACTCTATGACAAAAGATACATGTAAATATAAAGAAAGAGGTAGAAGATGATAGAAATATAAAATACAACTCAAAGACAAAATATACAAATAAACTAGAAGTAGTATAATGAAAAGATATAGATGAGATTACAACTCTAAAACAAAAGATACATGTAAAAGAGTGAATAATAGAAGAAAAGAAAAGCAATAGAATAAAAGAACAAGAATAAGAACAATGAACAAAGAACTCTCACTCACACAACCAAAGTGAAGAGTATTGGGGATCACCAACTTGAACAAGGTTTGAAACCTTTGTCCAAAAGCTTATTTCCCCCTAACTCAAGCACTAAGGGATCTCTCACAGATTTTGGAAATACTTTCTGGAATAATCAAGCCTCAAGGTGTTTCTAGCAAAGTGCTATAGTGGATAGAAAATGGTGTGTCTTACAAGTGAGCATTAGGCTCCTATTTATAGAGTTTAGAGCCACCCTTTGAATTTCAAATTCCACCAACCCCCATGGCTGTTACCAATGATTAATTGGGTGTTTTATGGAATTAAAATAGAGATTTGGGAGTTACTTGGCTGTTGGAAACGTTCAAAATTGGATAAAAACCGAATTAGTATGAATCTGTCAGCCACTAGAGTCGCGGCGCTTGCTTCAAGCGCCGCGGCCCTTGGTCAGTTTCAGCAACTAATTTTTTTAAGTTTTTCCCAAAACGTTCCAATTTATTCCCACTTGATTTTGTAACTTCCATACACAATATGGGAGTTAAAATCACATCTCTATCAGCCATTTCTCATATGGCTTTAAGAAATTCATCTCAATATTGTGTAACAACAAATCTACACAATAATGGGTGATATTTTAGGAGTTACAAATTTGTGATGAATTTGTAACACCAAATATGTTACATGTTTGGATATTTCACATATATCCAAATAATGTAACTCTCTTTTATATGTTACAATATGTGACACTCTATGTCACATTTATTTAATCTAAAAAATTATATTATAAAATAATATAATATTACATTATATTATAAAATAATATAACACTTATAACCCCAACCCAAGTGTTTAACACTCTAAAGTAAACCTAGTAGCTTGTAGGCTCTGAACTCAGCTTGATGAATGAAGAAATGACTGGGTACTAGGTGCTATTTATAGAGTTCAGAATGAAAAGATTTTCATTTAGCTTGAATAAAATAATGGCTTTTTAATTGAAAAACATTTGAATAATCGTTCAGCAGAGGCTGAAGACTCGGTCAAAAAGATTCTATACTTATCATGAGGTTGAGGATTAAAATGAGTTCGGTTTCAAAATTATTCAAAAATCATGCACTGCAGCCGATATATCTCCCATGCTAGGCGATATATCACCTGGACTGATATTCCTGAGGCTCGTCGAAGTTACGTGTTTTTCTTATCCCCGTGTGGCGATATATCGCTCCCTAGAGCTGCGATATATCGGCATACGCTGAAATATTATACACGTAATTACACTTTTTTCAGCCTAATTTGAATTGAGTAAAAAACCTTGACTAAGTCTTTTAATGATTTCAAAGCTTTTAATGATTTCAAAGCTGCTGGCAGACTCTGGGATTATCAAATATTACTCTTAATAAACTATTCCTAAAAAATACTTAATTTCTCATTAAACATACACATGACAAGTGTTAATATCTTATTGGGTCTATCTAAACCTTATAGTATAATAAATATCATCTTCATAATCAGTTATATTAATCAAACCTTAGGTTATAATTAATATTCTTAAAATATAGGTTAAACTTATAAAATCTACAAGTGTTGCTATGAGTGTCCAACTAAGTCCCGGCTTGAACCAAAATTTACAGTAATAAACATACTACAACTACTACTAGCTATTACTATTACTACTACTATCTAACTAGCTAAGTAAAGTTCTTGGACTCTACAACCACAATCTCTCTCTCCAACACAAGACTGAAGTGAGGGATGGGAGACTCAGAGGTGAATTGGTTGCCTTATCTTTGTTCTGAGCCGAGGAGCTCACGACAATCTTCTTTGCGGGTGCCATGACTCAAATCGCCCGACGACAAAGAAGTCTATTAGTAAGGACGACCTAATATGATTTCTAGCTACGGTTGTGGAGATACAGAAGACCAAAGGTTTAAGTGGTTTACTTTCGGGATTTTAAAAATTATACGAGCTAAGTTGTGTCCTAGCCTTAACGCGTGGTCCTAGGCCACACGCCGTGATTTCTTAAAATTCCCAGATACTTTGGGATTCGTGTGTCAGATCCTTCATACCCACTACTTTCATTTTGAAAAGTAGTTTAATGCAAAACTGCCTAAGGAATAGTAACATTTAAGCTACCTAGGATTAAACCTAAAAACTCTTTCAGCTTCTACACCCCAAACAGGTATAAAAACTTATTTACCATTAGAATTTTCTCATAAAAAACCTAGAAAATTTTCCTAGTATTATGAGTACATTATTTCCAAACAAGTCTGATTTTGTTCATTTAGCCTAAACCGAACCCTTTTTCCTATTTACACTTAGACATAAAGAACTGAAAATATTCAAACCAGGTGAGGAAATGCTTACATATTATATGTTCGTTCAAAAAGGATGTTGATATGTACACATAAATCTCCTTAAAAGCTTCTGAAAATCTGAAAGGCGATGAAGGTTTTTGGAAAGAGTTTGAGAGAAAAAGGGAAACTTTGTATTTGAAAGGAAAGTTTTTGAATGCAAAGGTGGTAAGGTTCAGGCCTGATCACCCTATTTATACGTAAACTACAGGAATTAATTCGGGCCATCCGATTGGGTTAGCTCAAGATCCAAAGGCCTAGATTAAATGAACCATACAACGGCAAAAAGTTGACAGGACAATTGTCATAGTCCTCGAAACCCAAACAGACACCAATTGCATGCAGCCACGTGTCCAGTACTTGAGTAGTGGGCAGGCACGATTTTACATGGTAGAAGCCTAAAAGCCCCTACTATGCATGTCAGAAAGTGACGACATCAAGCACGAGCAGGACCTTGGGGGCAAATGTTGTACCCTGAAATTAAGACAAGTTCAATTACTCAGCTCGGGTACAGCTGGCAGATGAATATGTGGAAAAATAGCCAAGTAAAATATCTTGCTAACAGTAATGTGAACAACTCGAGTTTGGGGGCTGGACAACATGATACATAGGTTATTATCAAACCGCCTCTTAGGATAAAAATTCAGTTCGAGACTTATAACCATATCCATCTTTGGGCGCTCTGATCTTACTACAAGCTAGAGTTCAGATAGTCGTTGAACACGAGCTCGGGTAAGATATTCAGCTCGTGGAAACTTGGACAGAATGCATACTGAAGGATCCCAAGAGATTCAAAAACTCCTTATACCTCATTAATGCCCAGGCTATATCACATATTTATCATTTATTATCTGAGATAATAAATGTATATTATATTCTGTTATCAAATCATATCCCAATGTAAATAGGAATAATCTGTATTAAATAGATACCTTATTTATCCACGCAGTTTATTCACGCGGTTACCCAAATATGTCCATGAAATTCCCCTATAAATACTAGGAGTAATGAACAGGGAAAGGGAGGTCATTCTTTGTATTACCAAAACTCTGCAGAAATTGAGAGAGAAGAGTAATAATATTGACTCGTGGACTAGGTGGATTTTAACCACTGAACCACGTAAAAGTTGTGCATGTTCGAGAGAGTGTTAATTATTTCATTACAGTTTATAATTTAGCACTAATCTACCTGTTTAATTTCTTAATACACTGTTGGTGAAAAATCGTGTCAACATTAATAATTTGAAAATAGATTTTTTCAGATTTGGTAAGTTAGATATTTACCTAAATCAATTCCTATCATCATTATGATATTATTAATATATTACTATTATTATTAGGAGTAATAAGGTAATACACAATCTCACTCTCTATATATATATTATAGAATAACAAGAAGAACAACAACAAGAGAGTGGTAATTTAGAAATAGTTTCAGAATTTGTCAGACAATAAATTGTCATCATCTTCTTCTTTTATTCTATAATCCAAGTTCTCATGTGTTGAGATATACTTGTGATTTCTAAATTACAAACACCATGTATCGAATGTTATGTTTTTGAATTAACATTTGTTAAATGGTGGAAATAGTCAGCAATTGTCAATCCAATGATGGATTGAGTCATTGAATATTTATAAGGACTTAATCTTGAGTATCTTGAATATAATGGAGATTATATATTTGTTTATTTAGGAAGTGACCCAAAATCCCAAAAGATTAACTTATTTTAAACTAGATAGAAATCTTCAAACATTGATATCAGAATCAGCTTCCAAAACTGTGGAGGAAACACATTAACCTGGAAATGTATTGGACATTTCAGATTTATATGTTTCACCAGAGAAGCCAAAATGTAACAACTACGAGCACTTAAATAGGCTATTTGATTTAGTTGAGTTCTTTGCCATTCTGGAAAGGGTTTCAAACTATAATAAACTACATAATCTCATTGAGAAAGCAATAGAGATACAACTATTCTAGAAGAGAAATCATGAGAGGGTAAAGCACATGAAATGAAGTATCATTTAATTCAAGACAATTTACATAATTGATGTAATGTTCTTAAAGATAGCTTCAAAACAGTTTCTTACAAAACTGTTAACAAAGACTTTGTTAAACAAATTCGTTCAGGATAATGTGATTGACACATTGAGAGAGATGCCTCAATTTGCTTTAGGGCAAGTGGGAGATTGTTAGGAATAGTGCCCTTAAAGCAATTGTAGTTAAAAAATGTTTTAAATGAAATAAATAATTGAATTAAATTATTATATATATAGAATATGTCTAATATTATGTTGATAATTTTAAGTAAATATCAAAAAATTCCAAAGTTTATCTATGTGGTCTTAATCTCATATTAATATAAGAGGGTCGAGATTAAGATAATAAACTTGAAACAATTTGCAGTAAAATAAAGTTATGGAATCTTTAGATTAATTACTGCTAGTATGATTCGCTAGTATTATGAATACAAGTGACTTAGATCCAGGTCACTAGTGTAGTAGGACACTTTAGTGACGGTACTTTATATATAGTGATATTTAGAACTAGACCAGATGTGATTTGTTAATACTTATTTAAACATCATTTCATAGTATTAATCAAACACATCAAACGATGATCTTAATCCTGAGGTTACTATGAACTCCTATATATGTCATCTGATCTTTTGATTCATGCGTTAAGGTTTGTCAGAATGATCAAACTAAGAACAATTAATTTAGGGACTCAATGATATATATGGCTGCAGACATAGCTTAACAGATATGGAATCTATGCCTTCTTACAGATTGAAAAATGTTTCCCTATTGGGTTGACTTTTGGAACTAAAAAGGTTATGAGCGCTCACGTCGCAAACTTGTTGTGACACAACCTTCACTAGTAAATTCAATAGTACTATAGGAATAAGATATAATTAAAAGGGTAAAACGATAATTTTATTCTCTTTTAATTAAGAACCATTAATAGAGGATTAACGTTGTATGTAATGATTATATCAATGGACACTTTATTCTTTAATAAAGTACTCTGTAAATATATATCTATAATTATCAAGAGTTCAATCTCATATTTATAGTGGAGTGATCATGAGATTAATAAATATGATTATTTAATCAAAGAGCTTTGATTAATAATCTAATATTTATTTGAGCTTGATGTTATAGGTCCATAGGTCCCAAGAGTGGCTCTATCAACACCATATCAAGGCAAGAGTTGATACAAGGGTAAATATGTAATTTAGAAATTTGAGAAATTTTTTATTCTCTCGTTCAAATATACAATTATATGATAATTGAGTTTGAATAATTAATTTGGAATTAATTATTAAATCTTTGAAAATATGTTTATTAATTTAAATATATAATTTTGAAATAAATATGAATAAAAAAATTAATTTTTGAAACTAATTATTATATTTGAGTGAGAGAAAATAAAATTGGTAAGTCAAAATAGTTTTTGATTTATTGAGCGTTAAAAGATGATGATAATGATGATCATCAAATTGAATTTTGAATTTAAAATTTAAATATTGAAATATGGTTGTGATCTTTTCCTTAAAAAGATAATACCATATTTTGTGGAATGATTGATTTTAGTTAAATAAATAAATAAAAGAAAAATGCAATATCCCTGAAAAGGGAATACTGTTGTTCACGCATGACACAATCCAAGGATTGTGCCATGCGTCTAGCAGTGTACTGATATAGTATAATATTGTTTTTATTTTATTATTTTTTTAATTAATAATTTGAAAATAGATTTTTTCAAATTTGGTAAGTTAGATATTTGTCTAAATCAATTCCTATCATCATTATGATATTATTAATATATTACTCTTATTATTAGGAATAATAAGGTAATACATAATCTCTCTCTCTATATATATATTATAGAATAAGAAGAAGAACAATAACAAGAGAGTGGTAATTCAGAAATAGTTTCAGAATTTGTTAGAGAATAAATTGTCATCATCTTCTTCTTTTATTCTAACCCTTCTCAAGCCATAATCCAAGTTCTCATGTGTTGAGATATACTTGTGATTTCTAAATTACAAACCCATGTTCTCTATGTGCCCACACACATCTTGAGGTGTAGAGAACACTCTGGAAGACCGTGGTTTGAGTACTCAAAGCGTTGGATAGGAAGATCGATATGTATATGAAAAGACTCAAGGAAACTTGATAGGCTTCTAGAAGTAATTATTTATGTTCTTGAATATTTGTATATATGTGTATATTTATATATATGTTGCATGATTAATAATATTGCATATTAATGTTTCTGTCTGAGTGTTTTCTTAAACATATAAATTGTTTATATGAGAGATAGAAAATTTTTGTGTTTATAACACTGGGCCCACCACGCCAATTTCGTTGGGCACTCTGATTGTTTTTCCAACAAGAATAGCTAGCACAGGTTCCATCGAGCTCCCGGTAACCTTGGGAGACTATCCAGTCTTGATAACCAAGATGATGGAGTTTATAGTGGTGGATACCCCATCAGCCTATAATGAACTGCTTGGGAGACCTGCCTTGATTGGGCTGGGGGCAGTGTCATCTGTGAGGCACTTGGCCATCAAATTCCCAACATTTAGTGGCGTTGGGACGCTGAAGGGAGACCAGCTATCTACCCGAGAATGTTATAGTATTTCTATGAGAGGGAAGGGCCAAACAAGTGCGCAAGCACTTGTTGTCATCTGGGAAATAAGCTGGACATTCTTCAAAGTCGAAGAAGAGATTGACCCCAGAGTAGAAGAGGATAGGGTCGATCTCGAACCAATAGAGGAGCTTGAAGAAATAGAGATCGATGGAAAGGATAACACTAGGGTGGTAAAGATAGGGAAAAACCTCCGCAAGGATGCGAGGTAGCAATTAATTCGCTTCCTGAGGGAAAATCAAGATGTATTTGCATGGTCGCACTCAAACATGGTTGGGATCAGCCCAAACATTATAAGCCATGCACTCAACATAGACAAAAGCTTCCTTCCGAAGCAACAAAAAAGAAGGGCCCTGGACAATGAAAGGAAGAAAGCCCTGAAAGAAGAGGTCGAAAGGTTGAAGGCAAATCGGTTTATCCGAGATGCTTTCTACCCTGATTGGATAGTCAATCCTGTGCTAATTTTGAATCCCAATGGAAAATGGCAAACTTGTATTGATTATTCGGATCTCAATAAGGCATGTCCAAAGGATTTCTTTCCCTTGCCTCAAATTGATCAACTCGTAGATGCCACTACAGGTCACGGCATCATGTCATTCATGGATGCATACTCTGGATATAACAAGACAACCATGCACGCGTCTAACCAAGAACATACGAGCTTCATGACCAATAAATGCTTGTATTGCTACAATGTGTTGCCGTTCGAGCTCAAGAACGTCGGAGCCACATACCAAAGATTGGTGAATAGGATGTTTGTCGAACAAATAGGGAACAATATGGAAGTTTATGTGGATGATATGCTAGTCATGTTCAAGTATAACTGTAATCATGCAGATGATCTCATTGAATGTTTCTCTATACTCCAAAGGTACAATATTGTAGAGTCCAAGAACTTTACATAGCTAGTCAGATAGTAGTAGTAATAGTAGTAGTGGTCGTAGTGGTAGTAGTGATAGTAGTAGTAGTAGTAGTGGTGGTGGTGGTGGTGGTGGTGGTGGTGGTGGGAGCAGAAATAGTAGTAGTAGTAGTAGTAGTAGTAGTAGTAGTAGTAGTAGTAGTAGTAGTATGTTTATTACTGTGGATTTTGGTTCAAGTCGAGACTTAGTTGAACACTCGTAGCAACACTTGTAGATTTTATAAGTTTAACCTATAGTTTAAGAATATTGATTATAACATAAGGTTTGATTAATATAACTTATTATGAAGATGATATTATGAAGATGATTAATATAACTTAGTAGTAGTAGTAGTAGCAGCAGGAGCAGCAGTAGTAGAAGTAGTAGTAGTAGTAGTAGCAGTAGTAGTAGTAATAGCTAGTAATAGTTGTAGTATGTTTATTACTGTGGATTTTTGTTCAAGTCGGGACTTAGTTGAACACTCGTAGCAACACTTGTAGATTTTATAAGTTTAACCTATAGTTTAAGAATATTGATTATAGCATAAGGTTTGATTAATATAACTTATTATGAAGATGATATTTATTATACTATGAGGTTTAGATAGACCCAATAAGATAATGACACTTGTCATGTGCATGTTTATTGAGAAATTAAGTATTTTTGAGGAATAGTTTATTAAGAGTAATATTTGAAAATCCCAGAGTCTGCCAGCAGCTTTGAAATCGTTAAAAGACTTAGTCAAAGTTGTTTACTCAATTCAAATTCGGCTGAAAAAGTGCAATTACGTGTATAATATTTCAGCGTATGTCAATATATCACAGCTCTAGGGGACGATATATCGCCACTCGGGGAATACGAAAAACACGTAACTTCGCACAAACACTTCGACGAGCCTCGAGAGCATAAGCCCAGGCGATACATTTCCTACTATGGGCGATATATCGCCTCTAGGGCAATATTTTTGAATGATTTTGAAACCGAGCTCATTTTATTCCATAACCTCTTGATAAGCCTCATAATCTTTTTGACCGAGTCTTAAGCCTCTGTTGAATGAATATTCAAATGTTTTTCAATTAAGAAGTTATTATTTTTATTCAAGCTAAAACAAGATCTTTTCATTCTTGAACTCTATAAATAGGACCTAGTACCCAACCATTTATTTCATTCTTCAAGTTGATAGGTTTACTTTAGAGTATTAAACACTTGGGTTGGGGTTATAAGCTTTATCATCTTAAGCTTATTAAACACTTGGGAAGTAAGGTTATTAGTGTGTATTTCGATATCAAGGTGTAGTTCGGTTATAGTGCATTCAAAGGTATTTCTATTCCTAGTTCATTTATGTATATTTCATTAGTTTTTATAGTTTTTCTCTACTCAAATTCTATCTCGCTGTTTTCCATTCATGGTTAGGCAATTAAGTTCTTTGAACTTGAGGTTTCATTTCGGCAAGCTCTTCTTCTCGGTGGCTTAGATTCATTTCTTTTTCATCTTCTTCTTTTAGAAATACTCACCTTCACATTTATGGTTTTTAGGAGTGTTCCAAAATCCCGTCCTTGTTCTCACATCCCGGTATTTGGTAAGGAAAATAGGATAGTTATTATATGCTTATATGATTATGCTATAGTATGTTTTATATATGTTATGATATATGTATGTTTTGGGGCTTATAGTTGCTTAAATAGCAAACCCCAACACTTTTATGTTTTTGGGGCTTATAGTTGCTTAGCTAGCAAACCTCATTGTAGTATGAGGCTTATAGTTGCTTAGTTAGCAAACCCCAATGATTACCATGTACATGGGTTAGAATTATGATATATGTTTATAGTAAATGTTTATATGTTTATGTTTATGTTGCATGCTTTTAGTAGATTTTCCATGCTGGGCATTAGGCTCATTCCTTTATTTTATATGTGCAGGAAAATAGTTATGGCAGCGGTAAGATTCTTAGCAGCTTGGGATTGTGTATTGAGGGAGAATGGATTCGGTGGACTGCGTGAACGATTTGAGGACGAAGTTGTTTTTAGTCATTTTATTATGTTTCTATGTATTTTCCGCACTTTGTTTTGTAACGAATTTTAAGATTTAAGTTATGTTTATTTTATTTTCAAAACAATGGGATCCCATATCCTAACCAAATTTTATGTATTTCAACCTTTGCTTTACAATTTTTGATAAAGTTATGACTATTTCATATGTATGTTTTCTTAAGATTAGGGTCTATGTATAGTAGTTATTAATGGTCCAAAGTCTAGAATTAGTTGGGTCATTACAAATATGAGACTTAACCCGCAAAAATGCTCATTCAGAGTATCCTCGGGAAAGTCTCTCGAATTCATAGTAAATGCTCAGGGCATAGAGGCAAACCCTAATAAGATTAAGGAATTAATCGATATGCCCTCACCTCAAAAACATTAAGAGGTCTAGAGCCTAACTGGACGAATGGCAGCCTTAAGTAGGTTCATCTCGAAATCTACAGATAGATTCCCCCCATTCTTCAATCTTTTGAGAGGGGGCAAGAAATTTGAATGGTTGGACGAGTGTAAGATCACGTTTCAAAACCTTAAGAAGCACCTCACCGAACCACCAATCTTGTCTAAGCCAATCACAGGGGAAGTATTATACTTATACCTCGCCACAACTGAGCATGAAATTAGTGCGGTACTTGTTCGGGAGGATAAGGAAGTGCAAAAACCTGTTTACTATGTTAGCAAAAGGTTAGTGGGGGCAAAGTCGAGATATCCATTAATGGAAAAGTTGTCTTTGTGTCTGATACATGCATCTCGGAAGCTTCAACCTTATTTACAAGCACATCCTATACACGTATTAACTGATCAGCCATTAAGGCAAGTACTATCCAAACCTGAGGCCTCTAGGAGATTGTTAAAATGGGTGGTCAAACTCAGGCGATTCGAGATCACCTACTCCAAGTACAACGATTAAAGGGCAAGCCTTAGCAGATTTCATAGTTGAATGCATGGGAATCACCAATGAGGAAGTCATAATGCCAGCCCGCGAGCTGTGGAGACTTTACATCGATGGATCTTCTAATGAGAATAGGTCGGGGTAGGAATCATTTTGATCACTCCGATGGGAAATCATTTTCATTCAACCTTGCAGTTTGGCTTCGAAGTGTCAAATATCAAGGCTGAGTATGAAGCACTATTAGCAAGACTCAGGATAGCTTCCGAGCTCAAGGCATAGTCCATTCACTGCTATAGTGACTCCCAATTAGTCGTTAACCAAGTTGTAGGAGAATATCAAGCTCGTGGCATTAAAATGGCAAATTATTTGGAGAAAGTTGAGGCGACCTTTGGGGAATTTGAGTTCTACGCCATAGAATAAGTTCCGCCGGAGCAAAACTCAAATGTGGACGCTCTGGCTAGGCTCGCCACGACCAAAGAGGCTGATACACTCAACATGGTGCCGGTCTAATTTCTACCGGTCCCTAGGATAACCGAGCCTGAGGAAGAAGATGTCAGCATGATTGACTCGCAACCGACCAAGATGACCCCCATAATTGATTACCTCAAAACCGGGAGTCTCCCGACAAACCGAAATAAGGCTAGGAAACTTATGTATAAAATACCAAGATACACCATCTTGGAAGGGGTGATGTACAAAAGAGGGTATTCCATGCCACTACTAAGGTGTGTAACTCTGCTCAAAGCGAGAATTTTTTTAGAAGAAATCCATGAGGGATTTTTCAGAGACCACACTGGGGGGGCATAGTCTGTCGAAAAAGGTGATTAGGTAAGGATACTTCTGGCCTATGGTTAAAGTAGACTCATTCGAATACGTTAAGAGTTGTGACAAGTGTCAACGATTCGCTTCGATACTGCGAGCTCCACCCACCGAGCTCACCATGAGGAGCTCTCCGTGGCCATTCGCGGTATGGGGAATCGACCTCATAGGTTCCCTACCAACTGGAAAATGAGGAGTAAAATATGTTGTAGTCGTTGTTGATTATTTTACAATGTGAACAGAGGCTGAACCTCTAGCTACTATCACCTAGAAAAAAGTTCTAGATTTCATGGTGAAGAATATAATATGTAGATATGGGATGCCCAGGAAGATCGTATCAGATAACGGGACCCAATTCGACAGAGATCTGTTCACACAGTTCTGTGAAAAGAATGGGATAATAAAAAAAAATTCTCTGTGGCCCATCCACAAGAAAATGGCCAGGTCGAAGCCGTAAATAAAACTTTGGTGAGTTCTGTTAAGAAGAGGCTAGAAGAAGCTAAAGGAAGATGACCAGAGGAACTACCACAAGTCCTATGGGCATATATAATGACAGCACGGACCTCAATGACACATACCCCCTTCTCCCTGGCTTATGGTTGTGAGGCCATGTTACCTATTGAGGTCGAAATCCCAACGATAAGGCACGTGGCATACGACCAGACCTCAAACCAATTCCAGCTCGAAGAAACTCTAGACCTAATTGAAGAAAAATGAGATGAATCCCAACTAAGGAATGCTACATACCAGCAAAGGGCTACAAGATACTTCAACAAGAGGGTTTGAGACAGAAAATTTGGATTAGGAAATTTGGTACTTAGACGCGTGTTTTTGGCCACATAAGACCCCTCTATGGGTGTGCTCGGGCCTAATTGGGAAGGACCATACCAAATCAAGTCCATCGTTTGACTTAGTGTTTATAAACTAGCGAGATTGAATGGAGAATTGGTCCCACGAGCTTGGAATGGTGAACATCTACAACCTTATTATAAGTAATTTAGGAATGTTGTTTATTCATGTGTAACCCAGCTTGTATTTGATTTTTGTCTTTCATCAAGAAAGTACTGATTTTTATTCAAATTTTGTGTATTTTTATAGTTATATTTTTGCAAGCTCTCAAAATTTAATAACCTAAGATTGCAATCATAGGATATTAAGGGGGCATAAGTGGTATACAATAATACCATAAGCTCGAAAATATAGCACCAATAAAAATGAAATAAAATTAATCAAAATGTAAACAACAAAAGTGTATGGATTATTAACCAAACACGAAGTAAACAATAATAATGTATGGATCGTAGTAAAAAATAATAGTGTATGGATCGTTAACCTAACACAAATTAAACAAGTTTGGGACAAACTAGCAAACTATAATCGCCATGATCACAAGTTGGAATTCTAGATAAACCAACAAAAGTTTACAAGTCGAGAAAGGGAGTTGGAAATTTTTTGCAAATAAGTTTCAACCTCACAACCCCAAGACCATACTCGAGGATGAGGAAAAGTTACTATAAATAAGCAAGAAATAACTAGACTAACATGGTTACATACCCAATAAGTATCTCATAACAAAGATACGAGGTAAAAGTAATATTAAAATTTTAAAATAACGAAGTCGAAAAATGTGCAACTGAATGAACTATGTATGAATACATGGAAATTCGAGCTCAAGCACGACAGATATTTGCGTAGATAAACAAATATAGTACTTTTTGCATGTGCTCAGAATGTTTCAAGGCTAGAAATGTGAAGCATGTAATAAAGGAAAAAAGCATTCAAGGTAGACAATACACATAAATATTTCAAGCAAGAAATGTAAACTATCATCAAAATATAAAAACTTAAACCTTGATTTTTAATTGTCTTGGCCCAAAAGGGCATAAAAAAGAAATCCTTAATTACAAAAAATAAACAATAAGGGGTGCAACCCTTTTAAAATCATTTTTGGCTAGCAGGGGCAGACTCCTCCTCTTCGCTTCTTTCCTCTTCTCCTCCGCCATCCAAGGTGGTGACATTAACCTCCTCCTCGGAAAATCGAGCCTTCCACTTGGAGACAAACTCATCTTCCTTATCCAGGAGGAACGAGGTGTCCATCTCGGGGTTCAGAGACCACATTCTATACATGGCCCGGTCGGTAGCCCAATCCTTCTTGGCATTGAATTCCTCGAGCATGTGTTTCTTCTCATCCTCAAGGATCTCGAAGGCGACGATCTTTTCCTCCGTCAGCCATTCAGTCTCGGCCTTGGCAGCACTCGTTTCCACCTTCAGGCGATCAATCTCGGCCCTAGTGGCGTCGAAATTAGCCGCCTTAGTGTCGAGCTTGGCCTTTAAGTTGTTGACGTTAGCCTCGGAAGAAGCGAGTTTGGCCTAGGAGGCTTTGAGGGCATCCTTGACCTTGGTTTGGGCCTCCCTAACCTCTTGGAGCGATGTTTCGGCATGGGCTTGGGCCTCCAAGGCTTCCTTGAGAAGAATCTTAGCTTTGGCCTTGCTTTCCTTGGCTCTCTTCAAGTCGTCATCAGCATAGATTTGAGCCTGGTGGGCGTCGTGAACCAAGGTCTTGGCAACAGCCAATTTTGAGGAGAAAAAGGAGCTCTGGCATATGACACCAAGAAGGGTATGAAGCACAACATTGTAATAGTTAGAAAAAATATGTAGCAAGTAACCAAGAAAGTAAAAGTCAAACGATGCAGACTTACCGAAACCCCGAGCTCCATAGTTTGATAAAAAAGGAGTGTGGCGTTATCTCCCCTTAGAAATCTCCACACAGTGGCATCGAGGTTGATGTACGATTGGCCTGCCCTGGATAGCAGGTCCGAGCATAGGTCGGTCCCTAAGGTCCCGCCATGTTTGCTAGGGGTACTTGGGCATATGTGGTGCGGCCATGAACTGTCGAGCCACGGTCAGGGTCGGGGCACCCACAGGCTTCGGGACCAAAGAATCTGCAACCTTTTTGCCTTTGTCCCCAGTAAGGACTAGGCGGGGAGGAGGAGTCTTTTTTCCCTGAGGAGATGGCATAATGTTCAGGGGCTCATTTTCGAGGTCGTGGGAGATGGCATGTCCATAGTGCCAGGAGTCAAGACCTTGGGCTCATTGGAGACGGCTTTTGAGGTTTCCAGGAAAGGTTCCTCAGCCACCATTGTGGCTTTCAGTGGATGGCTGCCCTTCTTAGAGGTGGCACGTCCTCGCTTAATTCCTCGGGCCTTAGGAGGCATCCCCAAGATGTTGTCCAAGTCAAAATCCATCTCGCCTAAAAATAATAAAGAAGATCAGTTAAGCGGGGAAAAAGAAAAAGTGTACACATTTCAATATGAAAGATGACTAAGTATCAGGAACCTAACCGGAGGACTCATTTGAGCTCGAGTTCAGGGACCAGGAAATTCCCCTATCTTCTGACGAGGCTAATGGAGTCCCCTCCCTAAACATAGGGGACATCCTCGAGAGGTCCCTATAGTCATTGGTTCCATATTGTATGATTATCCCATCCCAAACCTCGTTTAAACTATACATTGTTTGATATTTTCCCAACCAGCTATCGAACCTATGAACCTTAAGGTCTACCCCTAACTAAACCATAAAATTGTTCTGGGATTGATAAACAAAACTATGCCAGTGGGCTATTTTCTAAGTAAGGTAAGGGACCATTTTGACAAGTCAAGCTCGAATTTACCTCTTTCAATTGAGCTCATTGATGCCTCCTCTTAAGCTTCATTACCCGAGTACGAGGGCTCAGTGGGCTGAGGTCTAGAGTCGTGTGAGCTCGAACCCACATGTTTCCTTCTATAAGGGAGTTTGGCCATTGGCATGGGGACTTCCTCCCACCTCGCGTACTTGCGGATCCCCGAGTCGTCCGTAGACTCGCCTTCACCAAGTAGGTCGTAGAGTCAGAGCTTGTTCTCGTGGAAAAGGTAGTTAAGGGATCGTTGACCATAGGGGAGCTTGAGGATTGCTTCCCTATGGTCTTTCATGGCCTCAGTAGGTTGTGGGCGATGGTAATTGGGTACAAAAAAGGATTGGATGAATATTTCGAATTCGAAATAAAAGAAGAAACCAAAGAATCATGATAGGATACATACGAATTCGTTGGAATGAGAAAAAGCGAGAGGGGGCGAGACCGTCCATCCAGAAAAAGATGGTCTTGGAATTAGGAGGATGGTTGGGTATATCCTCGAACAATCGCTTCTCCTTGGGATAGATCGAGAGGTAGTAGAATCTATCTCTACTATGAGCTAGGGAAGGGTTACTTTTAAGACAAAAGAGATAGAGGATCTCGTGCGCTGAGCCCCCCCCCCCCCCCCCCCCCCCACTTCATCTCTTTGTATAGTGAACTCAGGCATAGTCTAAGAAACCCCAGAAATAATCCCTCAAGGGCAGTAAGGCCCCAGGTCGCAGGTGCTCGCGACTCCAGGCCGCGAGCTTAACCTTCCTCTCGGGATCGCCTTTACTAAGAGCGAAGCAGCTCCTTTCGTTAGGACTGGCGGGCTGGCACACCAGCTTTCCAGACAGTTTTAGCCCATGGCAGGACAGTAACTCTGAAATCTGTCAAGTTGAGGTGACCAAACTTTGGTAATGTTGACATCGAATAAGGAGTCTTCCAAGGCCGGGATGGAAAGAGATTTAGGGACTATGGACGGTTGATCTGATGAACCCTCCATTAGGCTGAATAAAAGTGTGATGGGAGAGTAGGCTACAGTGACTTTAAGCTCGTGATTTAGCAGAATGGGCCAGATCTTACGGTCCAGATCAGGATATGCCGCAACTCAAAGCTTTTTTTTTCTCTTCCTCTCTTTGATCTCGTTGATCTGACGTCGAAAATGGGCTCGTATATCCTCTCGTTTGATTTGTTCCTTATGCTTGCGGATTAGTAGTTGATTTTGCATAAATGGTGATTCTGGTCGAGGAGACAGTGGAAGGTAAAGGATGGAAAGCTCGGGCCCCCACCTATTCTCTGAAGACTGCGACATCTAACAAGAAAGAAAAAGGTGAGGGCCCATTATAAAAAAGAAAAAGGGGAAATATTAAGATCTTGATAACTTGAGCTCGTAAGCTCGAGATAACAAGATCGCCTTACTCGAGCCTGAAGGCTCGAATTGCTAAATTAACTCAAATTCCAACACTGAACTATTATGAAGTTCGGGCATCGAGAATGTACCCACGCGAGAGTGGGTCGATTATTATCAGTTTAAAAAAATCCCGAATTTCTAGGAAAAAGGTGGGCGGTTACCCGAAAAGGCGATATTATCGGGATATGTGCATTAAAACCCTAATCTAAAACCCTTTTTTTCTTAAGCTACACAAAACCTATATCCAATTACCCCATAATAAGAAAGAAGTCATTTTTACCAATTTTTCGCCATAAACAGGTTTCTACCCATCAAAATTTATACACCCTATGAAATATATAAAAAAGCTCCTACGCATGGTAAAGATCACAGAAATATAGCAAGGATCAGCTTTTCTTTCATGCATGAAGATATAAAAAAAAATTGTACAAAAAATAAGTGATAAAGTCTGGTGAACTTACACAAGGTTGATGCAAGGAATGAGGAAATCCTGGATTGAAAGGTCGAAAGTAGGAACGATACAACGGAATCAAATGAATTGATGTTGATTTGATTCTTGGGTTTGGAAAACATAAAAGTTTTGTGTTATTTTTTGCTCTGGTTTTTCTTTATGAAAGGTTGAAACGTAAAAGTAAGGGGAAGAGGGTGAAGAGGGGGTTTAAATAAGCAAAAATTTGATATTCAAAGGGAAATGTGAGCCTTTGATTTGGGTTAAAACGTGATGCGATGGACCACGTATTATTTCGAGAATTGGCAGCAAAAAAAGAATAGGAAAGGATGTGCCCAGAAAAAAAGAGTACTCGAGTACTCTCGGTATGCAATCCCCCAATGACGCGTGTCCACACTCGAATGTGGTAGATGGGCACGTTTTTCGAAGGTGAAGTTCAAAAGTTTCCTTCTTAGAGGATTCGAACCAACACTTTTGAGGGGGAAAAATGTTATACCCAAATTTCGAGAATAAATAAATAGCCTCAAAATGTAGACTTCAAAAGAGTAAGCTCGAAAATAACAAGTTTTAGCTATACACTTGTATAAATAGACATAATCCCATATCTGCTCAGTTAATGGCACTCGAGCATGAGTTGCATTATTCGAGCCTGATTTGCAGGCTCGAAAGCACCGATCTTCTCCGAGGAACGTATTTGACCAAGTTACTAGATGAGGAGGAGGTGGAATGACGAGCTCGAAGTCTGGATCGGTCTCGAAAGTGCATCAGCTTGACAATCGAGCTCAGCGATGCGTTTTGCAAGCGGAAAGACTGTTAGGAAATCCCTATTCCCTAGAGATTTGTTTTTATCAGATATTAAATCCTTATTATCATAGGATATTATGTAATTAATGCATTATTTGTATTTATTTCAAATGTAAATGTTTGATTGCAACTTCCCGAAATAATGGGAAGATATTCTTTTAACCAGGTCTATAAATAGCCTGAAGTATTTCATTTGTAGGGACACAAATTGTACTGGAGAGGACTCTGCCAAATTTCTTTCTGAAGAAGCTTTGACGGAGTAGTGAGAATAATAATATTGATTCATGGACTAGGCAAATTTTAACTGCTGTACCACGTAAAAAGCTGGTGAATCTTTTTATTTTTTATGAATCATTGTTTAGTGTTCTTCTTATTTAAGTTGACGAAAAATGGCGTCAACAATTATAATAAATTAGAATAGCATTCAGTCTTCTATAAACAAGCTTCTTCTCCAATTATAAATGTGTGGTTTGAATAATATCATAAATGTTTTATACATTAAATAGTGTAGTTTATGATCTAATATGTTATCATTTTTTTTTTTTTTTGACAAAACCATAAACAATGTTTAGGTTCAATTTTTCTTTTAATGTGTTTATGTCATTCTTTTTATATATATAATATTGTTTATATTTTAAAAATTTATATCACAATCATAAAAGCTTAATAAATATATTAATATTTTAAAAAAAAATAAAACTAAGCAAATGTGCATTGCACATTGCTTTCACCTAGTGTCTCTTATATATAAAAAGTGTGTAGATAACAGAATATTCTTGTATTTAATATAATATTATTATATTTAACGGTAGATTGTAAACATGACTTAAACTTAAATAAAATAAAATTAATTAATTAAAATAGGATATTTTTGAGATATTTTACAAAGATAAATATTTAAAAGTAATAAAATCATACGTTTTATAACTCAAACAAAATTTAATTAAACTTAAATTTAAAGTTCACGTATTAGAATAATATCATATTAGACATATAATATAATATAATATAATCTACTATCAACTAGCAACAAACTTAAATTTAAAATCCACATATAATATTAATATCATATTAAACATATAATATATAATATCTTGTTGTCATAGCCAAATTCAAAAACTAGAACAAACATAAACTTTAACAAAAATTAATTAATTAATTAATTAAAATATGATATTTTTAAGAAATTTTATGATAATTTAAATAATTAAATCATATTTATTTAAAAATAATAAATTCATACGTATCATTTTTTTATCTTATACATTTATGTGATAGTTTTATTATCAAGTGAATGGAGCTCTTTTTCTTCATCAAATTCACCAACGGACATTGCGAGATACATTAGAAACTAAAAATAGTTGATGCATGTATACTACTTTGCACTATGACTTTTTCTATTCTTATTTTATTTCTATTATTAATTTTTTATAAAATATTATTGTAATTTATATATGTTACACCCAGATTTCGAGACTTGAAGTTGTGACCTCGAAAGCTGGATCCGTCAGGTGTGAGCTCGCGATAGCTAAAATACATGTTCGTAATCTAGACGCCAACTCCTCGAGGCAGGTGGCAACCTTGAAGATAGGTAACCTCGAAGTCCTTATAAGCTCGAAAGACAGAACATCGGAGGACGTCCATTGTCGGGTGGCCTCAGATCAAGAGGTCTGAGCTTGGCATGGGTGTGAGCTCGAAATAAGGTGGCTTCGGTGATATTTACCCACTTTGAGCTGGTCTTGGGGAAAATAATGCAACTCGTAATTTACTCAGAGACCTAGACTGGCATGATGCTGATTGCTGATCTCGAACGGCTTAATAGGTCACCTGAGGAGACGCAGTCCATGCATTCAAGAGATATTTATTGTTGTAAATTCCCTACAATAAAGAGATATTAACTAGTCGGTTATACGCCCCTGGTCTTCAGGGGATGTTTCCTTGTATATAGGAGTTACAAACTTTAAAGTCATTAAATTTATTAATGAACAGAATAATTTCCCGAAACGTGTGGGATTGTATTCTGAGATCTCCTCTATAAATAGAGAGGTCATGTACCTTTGTAAAGGACCGAAAATTTTGTGATCTTGAGAGAATCTCTGGAGAATTTATCCCTGAAGAATTTCCAGAAATCTCCTAAGTTCTAATAAAAAAGACTCGTGGACTAGGCAGAATTAACTATTGAACCACGTAAAAAACTCTCATTGTTTTACTGTGTTATTCTTGCCATAGATTTTACTGTTTAAGTGCTCTACATTTTAAGTTGATGAAAAACGGCGTCAACAGTTTGGTGCTTTCATTGAGAGCCTTAAGCAGTACGATCCCTGAACAGCTATGGCCGCGAATGATCAGAATATTCCTGAAGAAAATTATCCACGATGCCCTGGGAAGCAGCCAATGGTAAATCCAGAGACTGAAGAGAGAAGCGAGTCCTCCGATTCTCGGGGACCTCCAACACCTCCAGCCCCAAGGGATGAGGACATGTACTATAATCCTGAACGGTACGTCCCCATTGTGGAACTTGAAAACAGACAACTGAAAAAATAGTTGGCAAAGGCCAATAAGCGGAACGAGGAATTAGCTAGGTTAGCCGCGGAGGCCCAAGCGGCTCAGCCCCCACCTCCGCGTGAGAACCAAGCCCCACCTCCGAGGGATGTGCATGTTCCTGCCCGCAGGCCTCGTGGACAACCTCAAAAAAATATTGCCACAAGGAGACCAGAGCAACCTCCGGCGCTGGCAGAGCAATCCGCTCCCTCGATACCCCGAAGAAGTACTTGAGTTAGGGCTCCGGTTAATTCAACTGCGGAGGTACCAGCGGGAACTGGGAATAACCGAGCCCTTACAAAGGCTCGAACTCAAATCCCCAGTAACACGCAGAATGTTACCGACCCAACACGGGCGAACTCAGGACCGTCTAGGCCTTGAAATGGGTGGCAGTCACCGTCACCCATACGATTCCCTCCATCGCCTATAAGATACCCTTCACCGCCTCATAGGAACACTCAGCCAATTCGAGGTGATGAGGAAAGGCGTGCAGGGAGGAAGCGAGGAAATAGAGAAGCCTTCAGGGAACGGAGAGGCGCCCAGCCTACAAGAAGTCAGATGTCTCGGTCTCGCACTGCGGAGACGAGGCAGCATGAAAGAGATCCATCTCAGAATAATCATGCAACGAGCCTTGCCAGTGATGATTCAGGAGACACTAGATCAGTCAACGTGTATGATCAAGGTCGAGGAAATACTGGAAACCATAGGATCCGCTCCGACCTGCGGGAACATCTGAATCAGAATCGGGGTAGCGGTAATCCATCGAACCCGGACCTGAGAGATCTCCTAAATGGGTGCAAAGATCCCCTGCAAAGGCGCAAGCCTGGAATTGTGATCAATGATGGCCAATTTCAGGCAAGACCCCTTGCGGACCCGGTTCAAGAAATAATTGATCAACTGGAGAAGACCTTTAGGCTTTTGCAAAATGAGCGAGCTCAAAGTCGGGATGAGGATTCTGACGAGGAGCTCGAACCATTCGATCCCCATATTTCCAACACTTCATTTCCCCAAGGGTTTCGAATCCCTCATGTCCCGCCTTTTGAAGGGAAGTCCGACCCGTACAGCCATCTGAGTACATTTAATACCATAATGAGAGCAAGTAATCTGGGTTACGAGCTCAGATGCATGTTATTTCCAGCATCGCTAACAGGATCAGCAAAGTTTTAACTAGATTAAGACGTAATAGCTTACATGAAATTGGTTTCACTAAAACAATTCTCATAAACATATATGACAATCCTAGATAATCATGTTTTTATAAATGAGATGCATGATTAATTAAAATTGTGTGGGTTTTCACATATGACATGTAATTGACTAATGCATGATCATGTTATCAATCAACATTAACTAACATTTATTTAAATAAATACAATAAATAAATAAAGAAACAATAAATGATGAACCGAGTGGCTATTGGGTATTTCTAAATTTGCAACCTCTCAAAAAATAGAAATTAAAAATTACAAAGCAGGCTTCTTGCCGATTACAAAACTCTAATTTGTTTCTTCTTCTCATAGGTCCATCTTCATAATCTTTAGGAATTTATAAGGACCATTAATTAATTAGAAACTAATTTTTAATTAAATAACCTTTTATTATCTTTTTAATTTAGTTGAATTTAAATAATTAAAATAATTACATTCAAATAAGTATTTAAACTTAAGATCTTTAAAATCTTCACCAACTAAAAGATATTTTATTTTTTCTAATAAAAATAAAATAAGATAATTAACTTTTCAAATTCAAATTTTTTTTTTTAAATTAATTAAATAAAATATAGTTTGCATGATTATAGGGATTTGCTTGAGTACCTAACTGTTGGGGTTTTATGCCCAAATTAAAACTCAAATTCTTTGTAATCTCATTTTATTATCAATAAAAGAATATAAATCATTTTTTGACTTGGTCAATCACTTTGCTCACATGTTTTATTTTCATGATTATTTGTTTAATATAAACTTCTATTAAATCCCGAGCATATAGCTAATCTTATTTATAGTGACGTAATCACAGTGGAATATAAATATGATTATATGTTCAAAATAAGTTAGTCCTAAGATTAGTCAGTGCATAGGATTTACACTGACTTGCCAATCTACGATATGATCTACTTACACATTACAGTGTTATGTTCTTTCCAGAACATTAGCAAAGTAGATAAGATCGAGTGTATTTGTTACATCGGACAGGACCGATATTGACAGCTGATAAGATAAGTAAACATACCGTTATTATCTATTCTATTCATATCATATAGTTGATCATAGGTCAATTCAATCTCAATTCTGAGTGGTTATTATTCTAACTGATTGTATTATTTTAGTTCTTGGACTTGTTCGTTACCAGCTTACCCTACGAACTAGCCCATACTTATATCTTGGGAACTCGGTAGTATAATTGAGTGGGAGTGTTAATCATAGATATGAAAATCTATAGCTTCTGATGAAGAAGTGAAATGATGGTTTCTTTTTAGTTTGGTTCAAGGTGTTAAATGATAGAGATCTCATTTCAGTAATTAAATTAGTTTACTGAAATATCATTTACAAGGAATTAAGTGTTTTAAGGATAAAATACAATGAGGGGTAAAACGGTATTTTAGTCTCATCTCATTGTAGACCATCTATAGAGGATTGAGTGAAAATTATGGTTGTAACAATGGATAATTAATAGCGTATCTATATTTATTATAGAGCGTTCTATGAATTCAAGAGTGCAATTCCGAGTCTATAGTGGAGTCACGAGGAATTAATAAGTTAGTGAATTTATTTGTTAGATTTATGATAACTTATTGGAGCTTGATTGCATAGGCCCATGGTCCCCATTTTACCTTGGATAAAATCATCTAGATAGTCTCAATTAATTGATTTAATTATCAATTAGAATTATCAAAGTTAACCAGATCAATTTTGGATAGTTTCATAGAGTTATGTAATTTTGAGAAGAAAATGTAGATTAGGGTAGATTTATTGATTAAGATAAATTGATATCTAAATTAATAAATAAGTTTAAATCAAGGTTCAAATTATAAATAATTAATTTGATAAAGGATTTAAATAATTATTTAATTAATTAAATATATAGAAAATAATATAGGCCTTGATTTTAAGTCCAATGAGCTAATAATCAAATGGAAAATTTCACAGGCCTAAAGCCCATGATAATTTCAACCTAGGGATTCAAATTGACTATTATTTTATTGATTTTTTAATTAAATTAAATGTTCTAATTGAATCTATAAAAGGAGTGCTAAGTGAGAGATGAAAGCATATGTTTGACAAGTCACAAGTCAGATTTTCTGATAGTTTTAGATTCTCTCTAAACACAAGTACTTTTCTAAGCCTCTTTGTTATTTTCTCTTATTCTCTTTGTATCTATCTCATGTGTTGAGAATTGTCCACACTAGTCTAGGTGATTCTAAGGATACATTGGAAGACTGTGAAGAAATTAGAAGAACGATTCAGTTTCTTGATAATACTCTGCGACAGAAAGGATACAAAAGTTAGAGAAACTAAAGGAAGGACTATTTCATTCCGCTGCGTATACTGTAAGTATTCTTATCTTTGTTTCTCTTTGAATTCAATTTTAGAAAACTGTTCTAGGTTATCTCATATTAATTTGTTTAATATTAGATCTACATGGAAATAAATAAATACCATGTATAAGTTTTCCCAACAACTGGCCTCAGAGCCTTTGGTAATCTTTATTTTCATGCATGAACATGTTAAAAATTGGATTATTTGATGTGTTTGAATAATTGGATGGTTTTTCATGTTTTTATGAAGCATATTGATTTTATGTGATTATTAACAATTTTTAGGTTATTTTGTTGTATTTTCTATGCTATTAATTTGTATATATGCTTTATTTTGTGTAAAACATGTTAAAAATTAATCAGAAAATAGTTTTGGTTTGAAAAATTGCTCAAAATGAAAAAAAAAAATTGCAGTGGCTTCCATGCGCGTGCGCACGCACAGCAAATTTTTTTATCTTTTTAATTTTTTTTTTGAAAATTAAAGAAAAATAAAATTTGTGGAAATAATTTATTTATAATCAAAGCCAAAAATATCATATTTGTTTTTGTAATTAAAATTGTTTTTTTTAAATAAGATATTTTTGTTAGTTGAGATTTAAATAATTATATATTTTCTACAAAGATTCAAATTCAAATTTAAAAATAGACTAACAACTTAATTTTAAATCTTTTAATATATTAAAATATTAGAATTAAGATATCAGATATTTAAGATATTTTCTTTTAAATTCTTGATATTTTTATTAATTCTTTATTTAAAAATATAAATATCTTTTTATTCTATAGTTTTTAATATTTAAATTATTTGAAATTTGAATATTGTTAGTTAGATATTTTTATAGATATTTGAATTTGATTAACTGTTTTAAGATATTTTAGGGTTGTTATAAGGGTTTATGCCTTTTTAAACCTCGTGTTTTGGCTCATTACTTATTTGAACCCTGTGTTTTGATAAATTACTTTTTGGATCCTGTATTTTCTAAAATAGTTCAAATAGACCCCTAAACTCGATTTTGATCAAAAAATTTTGAACTAAAATCACAAATAATTCATCAAACTAACATCTCAGAACAAAAATATAGTCATTTTGCCTAAGAATTATGTTGTTATATTCAATTTTTTGTTCATCAAAATCAGGTTTAGGGGCCTATTTGAACTATTTTACAAAACACAGGGTCCAAAAAATAATTTGTCAAAACACATGGTCCAAACAGGTAATGAGACAAAACACAGTGTCAAAATGTATAAACCCTTGTTATAACTATTAGTATATTTTTTTTTTTTAAATGGTTAAAATATTTGCTTATAGATGTAACAACACAAGATATTTTTTAAAAACAGTTTACATATTGATTTTAAAATCTAAAATTGGTTAATTTTTGAAAAATATCAATTTTTTTTCCGCCAATTAATAAAATATTTTTTTTAATAAATGGGATTTAAATTAACTTTGGTTAATTGTTGATAAATCCTATTTAAATTAAATTAATATTTTTTTTAAATTAACCTTAAACAAAGTTGATTGTTGATAAATGAAATTTAAATTAATTATTGTTAATTGTTGATAAATTTCATTTAAATTGACTTATTTTTTGTAAAAATTTAATTAATTTGAATTTTTTGAGAAATTCTAGATTATTAATTATGGTATTTTTGCAAATGAAATACATTGTGGTATTTTTGCATAAATTCATAGAATTGCTCATATAGTAACATGATTAGGCCCATCCAATTATAACATGTCAATTTGCACTATATGTGGTATTTTTGCAATTGGGTTTAGATGCATATAGTGGTCCATATGTTTGTTAGATATATGGAATTTTGCAAAATAAAATATTCATAAAATGATATGTTTTATTTGGGCCCATTAGAAAATGTAAAGTTTAAATTTCTCTCTTGTGGGTGATTCCACTTGTGAATGCCTATTTGCTTTGCTTGACTATAGTGGGCCTAATCAATTAATAAAACAAAGATTTAAATTCCTGTCTTTTGGACCTTGTATAGAAGATTGGGGGCATTTGTAGTGGGAACAACAGACTAGACCCAGCACTCCTCCATACAAGCCCAATTGTTAAGGCACATTTACCTAAGTTGGACTTAATTGTATATGTTCGTTATATTAGTTAAACCTAAATATTGATTAGCAACAAATTAATTGAATTTGTTTCAATGTGACACTTTAGAATTAATAGGAAATTATAGGACTTTGGTTTTAAAAATTCAATCTGTTTAATTTGTTTTGGAAAACCATAGTCATTCATTTTCTAAAAATAAATAATAAAAATACTATTTTTTAATTTTATAATGAGCTTATTTTAATATTTATATTCGATCTCCACCGTTGGTTTAACATAGTCAATAGCTTAATGGGGCCTCGAGGCGCTTTGATTCGTCCCCCTACGAAAGGTGTTCATTAGTTATTTTGACAAGGTTAAATTTCGAAAGATAGATAATTATAGGTCAAATTCTACTAGACTCACCCCTACGGTGACTACTAGGACTAAATCTATGATTATCAAAACCGTGGGTCTAGCCCATAAAATAAGAGATTTTGTTTTCTTATTTTGATCGAATAGTAGGTTGTTAATAGTGGTGTCCATTATTAAATGAGTTTACAACTCTATTTAACTAGTGGTATTTTTTGACTCTCGCCAACCAGGACAAGGATATCATAGATTAGTTAAAAACCTAAAGAAATAGAGATGTGAGTGTTTTTGGTATGTTTTCTCATATCTTACATATTTTTGGTATATGTTGTGCTATTTCTTGAAATTTGTGTGAATAGAAGTTTTATTGAGAAAAAGTGATTGATTTCTATTTTATTGATAATTTGTAGCTTTAAATTAAGTTGTGTCTGTGTCTACTCCCATCCTTTCTCAACTTTCGATGGAGAAACTCACTGGAGAAAAATTCCTTAATTGGAAACAGAAAATCAACATAGAGTTGATTGGTGACAACTCTAAGTTTTTCATGATTGAGGAATCCCCATAACGAGCATTGTGTCCACACGTTCGTGATGGCATCGTCAATGCTCGTGATGGCACTGTAAATGCTTGGATAGCACCGTCTCCGCACATACATGAAGACACCGTAAATGCTCGAATGGCATTGTGTCTGTACGTTTGTGATGAACTTAATTATGGTCTGACGCAGCTCATGAACGAGCTTCAGACTTTCGAGTCTATCATGGGTGGACCTAGTAAGGGAGGAGAAAATAAGACTAATGTTGTTGCTGCTGATCCAGCTAAGGCTGAAGCTAACCAAGCTTCGTCTTTGAAAGCTGGAAACAAGAGAATAGGTGGACAAAACACCAACCCCAAGCCTGCAAAGGCTGCAAAGACGAGTGCACAACCAAATGCACAGACGCCTAAGGGGAAGAACAAGAAAAATAAGAAAGGTAAAGATATGTGTTTTCACTACAAAAAGAATGGGCATTAGAAACAGGATTGCCCCAAGTTTCTAGCAGCTAAAAACAAAGGTAATGATTATAGTTCATATATCTTAGAAACATGTGTTTTAGAGAATGATAACTCTGTGTGGATTATTGATTCTGGATCTACAAACTATGTTTGTAACTCTTTAGAGCTTCTTGAATCGTGGGAGTAAGTGGACAAAGGTGGCTTAAAGCTTAGAGTTGGGAACGAAGCGTTCGTTGTGGTCCAAGCTAGAGGAAGAGCTCGTCTGAAGTTCGGAAATAAATTTTTAATTTTAAATGATGCATTTTTTATTTCGGATTTTAGTAGAAATTTAATTTCAGTTTCCATGTTGCAATTAGAACAATTTGTTATGACTTTCACAAGTTCTAATATATCTATTTCTTTCAATGGATCACAATTGTGTATTGCATGTTTGGAAAATGGGCTTTATATTCTGCGAACTAACGAACCCCTCGCTCTTAACAATGATTTATTCAAAGTAGCTAAACCTAGGACTAATAAACGTCAAAAGATCGATAACGATAATATGACGTATTTATGGCACTTGAGACTAGGTCACATTGGCTATGATAGGATTCAAAGACTTACAAAGGATGGGCCTTTGAAGGAACTCACCTTAGGTGAATTACCTGTCTGTGAATCTTGTCTAGAAGGCAAATTGACCAAGCGTCCATTCTCTGCAAAGGGTGATAGGGCCAAAGAACCACTTGGATTTGTCATTCAGATGTTTGTGGACCTTTGAATGTACAAGCCAGGGGTGGTTTTGAGTATTTCGTCACTTTCATTGACGATTATTCTAGATACTCATGTCTTTACCTAATGTATAGGAAATCATAAACATTTTCAAAGTTTTAGGAATTCCTAGCAATGGCTTAGAACCAATTAGGTATAATGTTAAAGATCTTGCGATCTGATAGGGGTGGAGAATATTTGGATATGCAGTTCCAAGATCATTTAATTGAACTTGGGATTTTATCACAACTTACTGCCCCAGGTACTCCGCAACAAAATGGTGAAGCGGAACGCCGAAACAGAACTTTATTGGAAATGGTTAGAAGCATGCTTAGTTACTCAACTCTACCAACTTCATTCTGGGGACATGCAATTGAAACCGCGAATGACATTCTCAATGTCGTGCCATCAAAATCAATCCCCAAAACACCTTTAGAACGCTGGAATGGTCATGAACCTAGTTTACGCCATTATAGAATCTGGGGATGTCCCGCCCACGTCCTAAGGAAAAAAGAGGGAAAGCTAGAACTGCGAACTGAAGTTTGCATGTTTGTTGGCTATCCTAAAGGTACTCGAGGTGGAATTTTCTATAGTCATTCAGAAATGAAAGTGTTTACTTCTACGAATGCTACTTTTATGGAAAATGACTATGTCCAAAACTTCAAACCTCGCAGCAAAGTAGTTTTAGAGGAGATGGTTAAAGAATTGACTCCAACCAATGTTCCATCGTTATCATCGCAAGTTGATGATGAAATTATCACTCTTCATGTCCAACCGATGCAAGTCAATTTAAATGAAGAAAGTACCATTGTTCTTGAGCAAACTATCACAAAGCCTCGTCGTAGTGGGAGGGTTTCTAGGAACCCAGTTCGCTATGGTTTAAATGGTGAAACCAATATGGTTGTTGGTGACACTAGTGATGATGATCCGTTGTCTTTCAAACAGGCAATGGCTAACCCAGAAAAGGAACTATGGATCGAAGCCATGAAACAGGAAATTGAGTCCCTGTACTCAAATTCTGTCTTGGATCTTGTGGAAGCACCTAGTGACTTTAGGGCCATTGGATGCAAGTGGATCTACAAGAAGAAACGAGGTCTTGATGGAAATATCGAGACTTATAAAGCTCAATTAGTGGAAAAGGGTTATACCCAAAGAGAAGGCATGGACTATGAGGAAACTTTTAGTCCGGTAGCCATGCTCAAATCCATTCGCATCCTCCTATCCATAGCAGCCGGTCTCGACTATGAGATCTGGCAAATGGACGTTAAGACAGCTTTTCTTAATGAAAAGCTTGACGAAGTCATTTATATGGATCAGCCAAAAGGATTTAAAGTAGCTTGACAAGAAGGAAAAGTTTGCAAGTTGAATAGGTCCATTTATGGACTTAAGCAAGCTTCTCGTTCCTGGAATCTTAGGTTTGATGAAATAATCAAAACCTATGGCTTTGAACAAAATATTGATGAGCCCTATGTTTACCAACTGAAGGAAAATCAAATAGTGGTATTCCTAGTTCTTTATGTAGATGATAACTTACTCATTGGAAACAATGTAAAGAAATTATCAGATGTGAAGAATTGGTTGAGCACTCAATTCCAAATGAAGGATTTGGGTGAAGCAAGTTATGGTCTAGGTATCCAGATCATTAGGGATAGAAAGAACAAACTTTTAGCTCTATCTCAAGCAGCTTACATTGATAAAGTGCTTGAACATTTCACAATGACAAATTCCAAGAAAGGGCGTCTACCATCCCACCATGGAATTCATCTTTCAAAGAAGCCGTCTCCCCAGACTCCTAAAGAGGAAGATGCAATGAGAAAAGTTCCTTACGCATCTGCAGTTGGAAGTTTGATGTATGCCGTGTTGTGTACTAGACCAGATATCTTCTATGCAGTGGGAGTAGTGAGCAGGTATCAGTCAAACCCAGGACCGGAACATTGGATAGCAATTAAGCATATCCTAAAGTATTTAAGGCGAACTAGGGATTATATGTTAGTCTACAAGGGTGGTGTTCTGAACCCTGTAGGCTACACCGATTCAGATTTTCAGACTGATGTCGATGACAGGAAATCTACTTCTGGAATGGTGTTTACTTATGGGGATGGAGCTGTGATTTGGAGAAGCGTAAAGCAGTCTGTAATCTCATATTCCACCATGGAGGCTGACTACATAGCCGCGTCAGAAGCAGCTAAGGAAATAGTCTAGCTAAAGAAGTTCTATTTGGATCTTGGTGCTATTCCATAAATGGATAAACCTCTTGTGTTGTCTTGTGACAATACAGGAGCGATAGCCAACTCGAAAGAACCTCGTAGTCACAAGAGGAGTAAGCATATAGAAAGGAAGTATCACATTATTCGAGAATATGTGGCCAGGGGAGATGTGAAGCTTATGAAGATTGCAACTAAAGACAATCTTGTGGATCCGTTTACAAAGACACTACTAGAAGCTACATTTGATAAGCATATCAAGGAAATGGGATTAGTATAATTAAGGCATTAGTTTCAATTAGTGCAAGTGGGAGTTTGTTGGGGTTTTATGCCCTAATTAAAACCCAAATTCTTTGTAATCTCATTTTATTATCAATAAAAGAATATAAATCATTTTTTGACTTGGTCAATCACTTTGCTCAAATGTTTTATTTTCATGATTATTTGTTTAATATAAACTTCTATTAAATCCCGAGCATATAGCTAATCTTATTTATTGTGACGTAATCACAATGGAATATAAATATGATTATATGTTCAAAATAAGTTAGTCATAAGATTAGTCAGTGCACAGGATTTACATTGACTTTCCAATCTACGATATGGTCTACTTGCACATTACTGTGTTATGTTCTTTCCAGAATATTAGCAAAGTAGATAAGATCGGGTGTATTTGTTACATCGGACATGACCGATATTGACAGCTGATAAGATAAGTAAACATATTGTTATTATCTATTCTAGTCATATCATATAGTTGACCATAGGTCAATTCAATCTCAATTTTGAGTGGTTAGTATTCTAACTGATTGTATTATTTGAGTTCTTTGACTTGTTCGTTACCAGCTTACCCTACGGACTAGCCCATACTTACATCTTGGGAACTCGGTAGTATAATTGAGTGGGAGTGTTAATCATAGATATGAACATCTATAGCTTCTGATGAGGAAGTGAAATGATGGTTTCCTTTTAGTTTGGTTCAAGGTGTTAAATGATAGAGATCTCATTTCAATAATTAAATTAGTTTACTGAAATATCATTTACAAGGAACTAAGTGTTTTAAGGATAAAATATAATGAGGGGTAAAACAGTATTTTAGTCCCATCTCATTGTAGACTGTCTATAGAGGATTGAGTGACAATTATAGTTATAACAATGAATAATTAATAGCGTATCTATATTTGTTATAGAGCGTTCTATGAATTCAAGAGTGCAATTCCAAGTCTATAGTGGAGTCACGAGGAATTAATAAGTTAGTAAATTTATTTGTTAGATTTATGATAACTTATTGGAGCTTGATTTCATAGGCACATGATCCCCATTGTACCTTGGATAAAATAATCATCTAGATAGTCTCAATTAATTGATTTAATTATCGATTAGAATTATCAAAGTTGACCAGGTCAATTTTGGATAGTTTCACAGAGTTATGTAATTTTGAGAAGAAAATGTAAATTAGGGCAGATTTATTAATTAAGATAAATTGGTATCTAAATTAATAAATAAGTTTAAATCAAGGTTCAAATTAAAAATACTTATTTTGATAAAGGATTTAATTAATTATTTAATTAATTAAATCAATAAAAAATAATACAGGCTTTGATTTTAAGTCCAATGGGCTTATAATCAAATGAGAAATTTCACGGGCCTAAAGCCCATGATCATTTCAACCTAGGACTTCAAATTGGCTATTATTTTATTGATTTTTTAATTAAATTAAATGGTCTAATTGAGTCTATAAAAAGAGTGCTAAGTGAGAGATGAAAACATAAGTTTGACAAGTCACAAGTCAGATTTTTTGATAGGTTTAGATTCTCTCTAAACACAAGTCCTTTTCTAAGCCTCTTTGTTATTTTCTCTTCTTCTCTCTATATCTATCTCATGTATTGAGAATTGCCCACACTAGTCTAGGTGATTCTAAGGATACATTGGAAGACTGTGAAGAAATTAGAAGAACGGTTCAGTTTCTTGATAATACTCTGCTGCAGAAAGGATACAAGAGTTAGAGAAACTAAAAGAATGACTCTTTCATTCCGCTGCGTATACTGTAAGTATTCTTATCTTTGTTTATCTTTGAATTCAATTTTAGAAACATGTTCTAGGTTATCTCATATTAATTTGTTTAATATTTGATCTACATGGAAATAAATAAAGATCATGTATAAGTTTTCCCAACACTAACTTGGTGCTCAAGCTAGGGTCGACGACAACAGGGAGGGGCTCGGGATGGGCACACATGGCACAATGGCGCGAGACGTAGGGGCTAGCGTGAGTGGTAGGGGCTAGCACGAGTGGCAAGGGATAGCGTGAGTGGCAGGCTAGGGGAGCTAGTGCCTAAGGGCTCGGGTCTAGTGCATGTGTGGTGCATAGCTCGGGTCCCTTTCTTTTTCTCCTCATGATCAGAATTTTTACAACAATATATCTCAAATAAAATTACGAAAAATCCTATTCCCTAAAATGGCTTACACGAGTTCTAAGAAAAAATAAAATTCAATTCCTACACTAATAGTATCATATAACTAACGATTCATCATTCAACTACACATTCATAAAACAACACCGTCCATTCAATATACATATAGAAAATGCAAGAAACCAACACATCATTTAATGTATACATATATGATGTAGACGACTGTTGTACCAATTGTTGGTACTAATTTAGAAAATCGAGGACACAGCGGAAAGGGGAGGTGGTTTTAAAAATCATTAATACCCATTCAGGATCAATACATATAATTATACATTAAATAAGTACACGGAATAAGAACAGAAGAATACCTCTTGTAGCCTAACAAGAATCCTTGAGTCTTTTCGTATAATCAAACAACCCCCCTATCCACGCGGAGACTCACACCAAAGTCTTCCAAGTTGTTTCCCAAACACACAAGGACGTGTGTGGGCACGTGAGATTAACTAGTTTGATTATTTTGGCTCTCTAAATGTTCTCAACTCATGAGATCTATAGAGTATGAGAAGAGAAGGCTTTAGAGAGTTTTAGAAAATTTTCATGCTTAGAAAATTTCTATCGACTTCTGCGTCAGATAAAGATTGCTTCTTTTAAAGATAATAAAACTTATTTATTTCTTTTTATTTTATTAATTTAAAACTTATCTATTAGATATTTAATTTAATTACTTATTTTAATCAAATTAAAAAATTAATTAATTAAATAAAAAAATAACATTTGAATTTAAACAATTCAAATCCTAGGACAAGCGGCAATGAGTGTGGTGTCACTCACTGTGCATGCACAGTGAGTGGCATGTACCACACTCATATGTCCATAAGTTTTCTCATTTGTTTGTTTAATTAAAATTAAGACAATATATTTATTCAAAAATAACATAAATATTATTTCAAAATATATATCAATAAATTCAAAATTAACATTTATCTTAAAATATCAAATTTGAATAATTATCTTATACTAAAATAATATAAAACTATTTATAATATTAATCCAAACACTTTAATTTCAACTAATATAAAGTTTTTCAAATAAAAACTAATCAGTAAAATACTTAATTAATTACACATAATTATCACTTAGCATTGGAAAATTTATTCATTTGTAATTTAGTCATTTTCTCCATTAATCTTGTCTGTGATATCTTTACCCTTGACAGTGTAGTCCAGGGGCGACTCGGGTACCATGGACCTATAGTATTGAACTTCAATAAACTAGACTATTAATTAAACTCTTTAATTAAATAATCTTATTTATTAATTCCATCATTACTCCACTATAAATATGGAATTACATTGTTAGTAATTATAGAATTATATTTACAGGGTAAGCTCTTGCAGTCAATTGATATAATCAACATATGTAGTTTTGTCCTCCATTTATTGGTTCGCTAATTAGAGCTGGTAAAAGTTTGCCGAATTACCCTTCTAATTACCTCTCATTCCTTAAGTACCATTAATTCGCTAGTGAATAATTAATTTATAATCATACTGTAGATATGAGCTCAATAACTATTCAGTCCCAAAATTAACCGTTAAGGAAACAAATATTCGATAAGATAAGAAAGCATGAATTCCATTATTGGAAAATCATGCTCCCAACCATTCAAGTTATTGAATCTTTAAAACAAAAGTCACTAGCCTCATTATGTTAAATGACCTTAACGAATGAATCAAAAGATCCAATAAACATGAACATGAGTTCATGACTAGTCAAGATTTAGACTGATCTACAAATGATCATCTTTTAAGATATGAATTAAATCTTTATGGAACACGGTAAGTTTATAAAGAAATTAATTCACATCAGTCATGTCATATACAATCATAATTATATAAAGTACATTTACCAAGATATCTATCCATATCAGTAATCCGAATCTAGATCACTTGCATCCAACTATATGCTTAGTAAATCGTATTAGCAACCATTGATTAAAGTTTACACACTTTAATATGTTGCTGGCTATTTTATTCATTATATATGATCTTTATTCTCTCGTACCCATACAATATCATATTCTCATAAATGAATATGAAATTTTCTTATATTTATGTATAAATTATTCAAACAATAATTTCGATAATCAAATATAATAAAATTTTACTTTTATTTAAATCAATAAAAATGTATTTTCACATGCGTTTAGGGCACTAACACTAACAATCATTTCTATCACCACACGAGTCATTAGATCTTCTAAGTATACAAAGAAGAACATTACCTTATCTTACCACGTTTAAAAGTTTAATCATCACACGATCTTGATGGTTTCTCCTTCCATTGAAGATGAAGAATAAGCTTTTGATTGTTAGAGAATATATATTTCAATGGAATATATATAAACCAAAATATAACTCTAAGCAAGATATAGAAATAGATAATAGGATTGATTAAAATAAAGTTACAACTCAAATGCACAAAATACAAGTAAAATGATATATGAAGAAGTAGAAGAGAAGGAGATTACAACTCAAGACAATAACAATACAAATAAAATAAGAACAAAAAAGAACAAGAGAATGAAATAAGAACAATAGAAAATATGAAGAACACTCTAACACTTACACCACCTCAAGTAAATAGTAGTGTGGATCACTAGACTTGAACAATGTTCAAGACCTTTGTCCAAAAGTTTATTTCCCCATATTATCTTAGCACTAAAGGACTCTCAAGTTTAGAAATAGCTCTCTAGAATTATCAAGCCTTTTGTTTTCAGCCAACAGTGCTAAAATGGATGAAAAACTCATTTTCGCAAGTGACCAAATGGTCTCTATTTATAGAGTTTTGAGACACCCTTTGAATTTCAAATTCCACCAACCACCTTGGCTATTACCAATGTTAAATCTGGTGTTTATGGAACTAAAGGGGAGATTTGAGAGTTACTTGTAGTGTTCCAAACGTTCAAATTGATGAAAATGCAAATATGAAAATGCTCACGGCTTCAGGCTGCGAGCTTGAGTAGGGGAGCTCGAAAAATTTTTGAGTCTAAGTTATGGAACTTTGGTAGTGTTCGACCTCGAAGAAATAACTCTCCGTGATCGGGATGGAAAGGGGTTTGGGAGCTTTGGGCGGGTAGTAAGAAGGACCCTCCATAAGGCTGAATGCAAGCTCACCAAGCAAAAAGGCTATAGTTACTTTGAGTTTGGGGTCTAATGGAATAGGTCGAATCTCGAGATCTGGGTCGGGATAGGCTGCAACTCGGAGTCTCTTCCTTTTTCTCTCTTTTACCTCGTCGATCTGACGTCGAAAATGGGCTCGTTTATCCTCTTGCTCGCACTGTTCTTTGTGCTCGTGGATCAGCCACTGATATTGGGGGAAAGGTGATTTAGGACTGGGAGTTGATGGGTGGTAAGGAATGGCAAGCTTGGGCCCCTACCGATTCTCAAAATATTGTGACATCTAGTAAGGAAGAAAAAGGTGAGGGCCCATTATAAAAAGAAAAAGAGGAAGGGGTTAAAATCTTGATAACTCGAGCTCGAAAGGTCGAGATAACGAGATCACCCTAATAGAGCCTAAAGGCTAGAAAGGGCGAGATTGACTTGGATGTCTATCCCGAACTATTGTAAAGTTCGGGCATCGAGAGTGCACCCACGCGAGAGTGGGGCAGCTATTATCAGTTTAAAAAAGAGAATCCTAGATTTCTAGGGAAAAAGTTGGTAGTTACCCAAAAAGGCGATATTTTCGGGATATGTGTATTAAAACCCTAATCAAAAACCCTATTTCTTAAGTTACACGAAACCTATGACCAAAATACCTCATTACCTGAAAAACTCCATTTTTACATGTTTCTACCATAAATTTTTTGGTCTAAACCATGACCCTAATCATACCAAATCTACTTAAATTAAAAAAAAAAAAAAAAAACTTGCCTAATGCAAGAATGAAACCTTAAAAATTTGGTAAAAACCAGAAAGGACATCTTTACAGATAGAAGAAACACATCAAAAAGAAAAAATGCATATACAATAAAGAGAGATCAAGAAGCTTACACAAATTTGTTCGTAAAAACGAGGAAATCGTCGATTGGAGAATGGGAAGAAGGAATGATCCCACGGAGTCAAAGATACTAGAATTGCTTTGCTTCTTTGGCTTAGAGAACATGCAAGTAAAACCTCAGTTTTTCCATTTTTTTTCTCTCTGGTTCGTGCTTTTTGGGGGGTGAAAATAAGAAGTGATGAAGACAAAGAAGGTATATATATATAAGCCCTGGTGGGGATATCAAAGGTCAAGAGGATTTGGGCCATTGTTTTGCATTAAGAAATGATCCAAAGGAACATATTCAATTATGGAAATATGGCGGCAAAAAGAATAGGAAAGGACATTTGTAGAAAAATAGAGTACTCGAGTACTCTGGGTGTGAAATCCCCAAGTGACGCGTGTCCGCACTTGAGTGTAAAAGGTGACACGTTTTTTCAAAAAATGGAATTCAAAAGTTTCCTTCTCAGAGGATTCGAGCCAACACTTTTGAGGGGGCAAAATGTTACACACAAATTTCGAGGAGGAATAAATGAGTCTCAAAATGTAGGCTCGTAAAGCGTAAGCTCGAAAATAACAAGCATTGGCTGAATACTTGTATAAATATGCATGATTCCTGACCTGTTATTGTTGGCGGTCGAGCACAACTTAAAAAGCTCGAGCATAAGTTTTAAGCTTGAAAGAAAGAATCTTATCTGAAACATATGGGTATTATTCAAGCCTTAGTTGCAGGCTTGAGGGTATTGGTCTATGAAGACTGAGTTCAATGAAACCACTAGCTAAGGAAGAGGCTGACTAGAATAATAAATTATGTCGATCTCGAAAGCGTGTTAACCTTGCATTTAAGATCAGCAATGCGTTTAGCACAAAACAGCTATTAGGAAATCCCTATTCCTTAGGGATTTGTTGTTATCTGATATTAAATCTCAATTATCATGGGATATTATGTATTTAATGTATTTATTTACATTTATTTCAAATTTGAATAATTGGTTGTAACTTCCCTAAACAGATAAAGATATTCTCATAACCATACCTATAAATAGCCTGGTAGTTTTCATTTGTATTCATGCACAAAATTGTACTGAGAATACTCTGTCGAATTTCTCTAAGAAAAGCTTTGAGAGAGGATCATGATCTATAATACTAACTCGCGGACTAGGCAGATTTTAACTGCTGAACCACGTAAAAGTTCTTCTGTTCTTTTATTCTTTCTGAAATATTGTTTAGTGCTCTTCAAATTTAAATTGACGAAATAGCGTCAACAATTTCATTATTGTTAGTTTTCAAAAAAGTAATTAGAGTTTTTTACCTTCTTCATTTATTCTTTTTTTTTCATTAAATATTTAGTTAGTTATTACTAGATAGGTATTAGTAAGTTATTTTAAGATAAATATTATTTTTTGTAACAATAGGTAATTATTTTTAGTAATTGTTTTTATATATATTGATTAATATAAATTTCTTTGACTAATTCTTTAATTTAATTTTTTTGACCTAATTATATTATTGTTAAAATATAATATATATATATTAATATTTACTAATTTTTTATTTAACTTCAATTTGAAATGGACTGATAATTAGTTTTTCACATTTACTATTTAATTTTTCTAATTTCACATTTAATATTTATTTTTTCTAATTTCACAATTAAAAGTTGGTTCTTATTTCTTTTTAAGCTTTAGATTATTCATATCAAACAATATCAAATCTAATATGCTAGATCTTAGTTATTATGTTATTGTGTTATTTAATGTCATTATGTGATGATTAAAGTTATTCTTTATATTGGTCATTTGGCTTTGTGTTTTGTTATGTTAACTCTTGTTTTATTGAGTTTTCAAAGTTGTTGAAGAATATTACGGATGTTGAAGTAGGAAGCACTAATAAAAGATACGTTTTAATTTTTATTTTTTATTGTAATTGTTGGGTGAAATATTTAATTTTAAATTATTTTTATTATTATTTAACATGTTTATATAATTGTTTGCTCTTTATTTCATTCTTAAAAGTTTAATACTCATATCAATTTTATTTTTTAGTATTTTTGTAGGTTGTTTGGTCAAGGAGAAGGTGTGACTTTAACGATGCTATTGGCAATAGTTGTATTTCACAGATAAGTTTTTTCTTCTTTTATCTATTATAATTGCCATAGAATTTAGTATTATTGTCCTTTAAATTTTATAATTCATTCAATTTCATCAACTAATGTTGTTTTTGTTTGTATGATATTTTATTTTGTAGGTTACTTCTCAATTATACAAGCAAATTGTGTCGAGTGGATGGTGGACCTGGAATTTGATTATATGGCTAGATCTTTCGGTGGATGTTGTAGGCACATATTGTTTAGCAGTTATGTCTATTTTTCCTAAGAGAGCCACATTGTACAATGATCTTGAGTTTTTGTTAGAGATTATAAGAAGCTTGTTATCCATATTTCCAGGAGTGTCCCTAATCCATGATTCGTCATTTCATGGTTAGCTGCGCATGCTCTTAGGATAAAAAGACAACTTGTTTAGTTAGAAAATATCCCTCATTTTCTTCATTTTTTGGGGATATTTATGCTTTCTAAGTTATACGATATTATGATTGTTTACCGAGTTTTTCGGAAACGAATAACTAACAGAATAATAAAAAGATAAGAACTGTAGAAATGCTGAAATGTAACTAAACAAACAGTGTTTTTACGTGGTTCAGGCGTTAACAAGCCCTAGTCCACGAGTCGATGTTATTATACTTGGAAAAGGTTACAGTAAGATGGCTGGTGCACAAGAACTTCACACACTCACCGTGTTTCTCTCGGGTTCTCTTGAAGAAGATGAAGCTAGAGAGATTTTGGTAGAGTTTTTGCTATGTGATTTGTTGGTCCTCCCTCTTCTTGTAAAATGAAGGGGTCTTTATAGCTAGGGTTTCGGATTAGGGTTTTTCTCTACGTACATGAGTCTTAATTACACCAGCCATAAATAGGGGATACAATTACTGTAGTAGCATGGCTACCAGACTCTATGTGGGTATATTTACGTGAAAGTATGGGGAACACACAAAGTCAGCCGTCTTTTCCAAGTTGTCAGCGGAACAGTAGGCGAAAAGGTACCCTTAGGCGTGCTGGGATGTGTGCGGCTTTGACCTGACGGGCGTGTCAGGCGGGATCCTGTGTCAGACGGATATCATTCCAAATATGCCTTCTCCCGGACTCGACCGTTCGGTTTTGTTCTGTGCGAGGCACGGAACTGTTTCCGCGGAGACCACTCGAAGAGCCTCTCCTGGAAGGGGCCTCCCCAAGGGGTATCCTTCGGGAGTCCGGGAGAGTCGACGAGTTTCCGTGTTGTGCTTGCTTGGAAGAGTAATCCGGATACTAAACAGGAGAGGTGAAGCCTTTCTGTCCATCCGCGAGCTCTGGTCACCCTCCGTGAAAGACATCGATAATTCTGCTTCCCCGAGGTCATCAATCTAAACGCTATCCGGAAATCTGGATAACATTTACCCCCCAAGGTCGTGGAGCTTTGAGAGATCCGGGAGCTTGTACAATCGGTTTCTTAGACTAGGCGAGGGGGCACCTTCTGTGTTCCCGGAAGGGTTCCTTTTTCCCGCCTTAGTATGAAAGAAAAAAGGAATTTCTTCTGTTTGAGATCAAGTACTCAAGTGCGGCAAGGATCACGTGTCATTCTGGGAATGGTTCTGCGACCAAGACGTGTGCGTGAGGCGAATGGTTGATGATGCGTGCGTCAGTCATCTGACTAATGATTTGACGGTTTTTAATGGTACTCAGGGCCCGAGGTGGTGTAATGATGGGAAATAAATACTTTATTCCCATCCGAGGAGTCATAAATAGGATCGTCGCTTCCTCTCCAGCCGTTGGATCTGACGCACACGGAATGGGAAGATCGGGACCGTCCACTTGAGGAATTCGAAACGGCTTCTTCCCTGCTATAAAAACGAGGGAAAGGACCTTTCTTCCTCTTTACGCTTTCAGATTCTCCATCTTTAGGATTTTCAGATTTCCAAACCTTCGAACTTTCAGGCTTCCCAGCTTACGTTCCCCTGAACTTGCCATTTCTTTTGGTAAGTATCTGGAAACTTTTCTTTTTGATTTGGCAGTGGGTTTATTCCCCGAAGTTCCTGGTTTGAATCGTCGTTCGTCTTTGCAGCTTTTACTTCTCGCGATCGTGTTGTGCATTGATCCAGTTATTTCTTTAACCTCCAACTACCCGAATATCAGTAAGTATTTCTACTTTGCTCTTTCCTTTCAGACCTTAGGTTGTTGGTAGTTGTTAGAGTAGAGGTTTCTGCCATTATTGCTTATGTGCATGCGTGAATAGGGCTTTGGTAGACATGTGATCGATTGTGAGTCGATAAGTAGCCTTTTCTGCATGCTTCGGTGTTTTGCGTTTGGAAAGTCGTCCCTTGTTTTGCTGTTTTAGGGCATAAGCATGAACGCCTTGAGGGTGTCTTTCTCTGGAAAAACACTTCTTTTGGTGGGCTTAGGCTCGGGGTCTGAGTCTGGTTCCTTGCTGTCCTTCGGGTGGCATGGTGCCAATCCCTCGGTAAGCTCGGTGGGAGCCTCTCCAAGCAGTTTTCGGGGAGGGTCTCCCCGACGCCTTTGATACCACTAGGGTATGACAAGGGTGCTGACTGCTTAGAGTGTTTTCTTCTTTCTTTTCTTTTGTCCAGTGACGAACATCTCGAAGGAACAACTTCTTGCTGCGGGGGAGGCTGATTCTGCCCAAGAGAAGGGCTCTCCTGTTGCTGGTGGAAAGGGGAAAGGAAAGGCGAAAGTGGTCGCGGCTAGCCCACCAATCTCCAATAGCTCCATCTGGGAGATGGACCAAAAGCCGAACCTTTTCAGGAATTATGGCATGCTGGAGCTGTATTCCTCTGAGGCAGGCCTGAAGAACATCCCAGGCCTGATGTGGCACCGTCTGTCGGTGCTGGGCGAGTCAGCTAGCCAGAGTCACGAGGGCTTTGGTGCCTGGAGTTGGGCACACATAGTGTGTGGGGCGCACTTGCCCCTAAGGAGTTACTTCGCCAATTTCTGTGTGAAGGCGGGGATTGCCCCCTTCCAGTTAATTCCTCCCAGCTACAAGCTCTTAGCAGGGTGGTTCATCTTTTGCAAGTCCCGGAGACTGGAAGCTCCTACCCCGGAGGAGGTGCTGTATTGAAGTCTCAGCCTATGAGGGGTCATTCAGATAAGGTGGGGTTTTACAGGCTAGAAAGGCACCCGGACGTGATGTGTCCCACTTGTCATACCGCGAGGGTCCCGGACCTCCGGGAATACTGGTTCCTGACGACTGGCTTCCCGCTGAAGAGGGTGCCTGCCCTATCTTTGGACTTCAAAATCCCTGGTAAGCGCTCCTTCCTCTCTTTTTCTACTTTGTTTCTTTGCACTTGATTTGCTTTTTGGGAGGATCTCTAACGCTTGTATTTGATTTTTGCAGAAGTCGTTCCGCGGACACCTCGCTGCGCAGAGATGATAAGGAGGTCCAAGTTCTACGAAGGGCTTTCTGAGGAAGAGTTGAAAGTGGAGGGACTTGTGACCTCCGAATCGTTGAGGGAGTATGGGTTACTCGCCTCCTTCCAAAATATCAAGCCAGTAAGTGGTAGGGGGCAGACTCAGGTGTCGGCTGACATCCGGGAGCAGATTGCCCTGGAGCTGTCTAAGGTGATCACCCAAGCAGCTCGGGACGAAAATACTCTATCTCCTAGTTGGGCAGAGAGGTTCCCCGACCCCCAGCCGGAGGAAGAGGAGATCGAGGCTCGCCACGCCGCGGCTTACCCTAACGAAGGGGCTCCGGGGGCTAGTACCTCCGGGAGAGGTAAGACTAGTTTTCGATTGATCCACACCCCCAGCCTGTCTGAGGTTTCTCGGACCTCTCAGATGGGGTTTGATCCCCGTTTCCTTAGGCTAGATCCGCGTAGGATACCTTTCGACAGGTACTGCGATAGGGTAGATGAGCTCCTCTGGTGTCTGAGTGATGGTAGTCTGCCAGAAGGTGTCATCATGGTTGACCCTTCTTCTCTCAGCATGTCATTCCCGGACTTCAAGGAGTACGGGAGCTTCCTGGAGCAGGAAGCGATGTTTTGTTTTGCTCGGGGAAGGCCATCCACGTTTCTCGTGCATGGTCGTCCCTTTCAAACTTTTCTTTTTCTTGTTTCTTGTTCCCTGCTGGCGGGCTTGCTTGTGCTTTTATGTTGTTGATTGTCTTGTCTTCCGCTTATCTTCTTTCTCATTGCTTGTTGGTTCGTTAACCTTGCTTTGTACGTTTCTTGCAGAGTATCCTGAAGCCAAGATGTTGGGGAGGGTTACTTTGCTTATTAAGAAGGCTGCCACCAGCCAAGACCCGTCCACGGGGAAAGGACGGAAGACCAAGGCTGGTAGGGGAGGTAAGGCTGCCTCCCCCAAGAAGACAAGTGGCGAGGCGCAAGCGTCTCCGAGGGTAGAGAAGTCCCCTGCTGACGGGCCTTCCGAGACTATGATGGTCTCGAGTAGCAGTAGCGACGGGGAAGGGCTTGTGTTCCCCGTGAGGACAACTGGGGTGAGCAAGCGTCCCGGAGAAGATGCTGAGGGTGCTAAGAACAAACGCCTTAGACACTCTTCTCCCGGTCGAAGGCAACAACAACAGCAACGACAGCAATCACAACTACAACAACAGCAGCAACAGGAACAAGAGAGACAATCACCAACGCCGCAGCAGCAGCAACAACAACATCCAAACCAGCAGCAGCAACAAGGGCAATTACTTCTGCTGCCGCAGCAGCAAAAGCAACAGACCGGGGCCTTAATACCCCGGCTGCCTCCTCCTCCAGCCCAAAGGGGGTCCACCCTTCCGGGGTCTCCGTCTTCTCAGACAACCAATCTTCCCCTGCCTGGCCTGAAGTTCCACTTTCCGCGGAAGCCAACCAGTTTTCCCGCTGCTCTCCTGGAGGGTGTAAGACGGGCCGATAGTTTTTTGAAGAGGCGGTTAGAGGCGGAGAAGGCCGTTACTCAGGGAAGGGCAGATAACTTATCTGCCGTGAAGAGAGCTGAGCTGGCCGAGCGGGTGAGATCTCTTCACCCGGCCGGAGCGGTTCTGGATGGTCCAGCCTTGGAGAAGAGGCTGGTGCCTAGGCTCGGACGTGCATTGGCGCCGTTCGGAGCTGAGATGATGGAGGACATGTCCCTGAGCTTATGCGAGCTCAATTCTGAGAAATGGGCCATCAGTAGCAGCAAGGATCCGCTGTTGCTGACACACGCTGTGAAGCAGCAACTGTCCGGGGTAAGCCGTCAGTTGTTATTTTTTGGGATCACCTGTCTTTTGGTCCTGCTTTAGCTCATTCTGTTGTCTTTCCTTGCAGGCCTCTATGATCGCGGAACGCTCGTTCCAGGAGGTTGGTGCAGCTCTGGTTCAGCTGGAGGAGAGCCAACTGGCTCGCCAGGCCTTGGAGGCGGAGAAACAGAAACTGACCCAACAGGCCTTGGGGGCTTCGGAGAAGATTGATCAGGCCCGGCGCACGGCTGAAGAAGAGGCGGAGAAGAAATATCTTGCCAAATATCAAGAGTACCGGGCCAAGGCAGAGAATGAGTTTAGACAGCGGTCGGATGGGATTAAGACCGAAAACTCCAAGCTCCGGGAAGAGCTGTCCCAAGCCAAGGTGGAGAAAGATACCCTGGAAGCCCGCTTGCAATCAAAGAACGATCTCCTCCTTAAGCGGCAAGAGGAATATTCCACTCTTCAGAGTAAGCTGCACGAGGAGGAGCAACTCCATAAGAGGAGCAGGGATCTCGTGTCTATGCTTCAGTTGGGGCTCGCCGAGAAGGATAAAGAGATCGGGGCTTTGCAATTCACTGCCAGGGGGCATGTGACCGAGAAGCAATCCGTGCTGAACCAAAATAGGGAGCAGCACAAGGCGATTGATTCTCTTAAGGGGGAGCGGGATGCCTCCAAGGCCGAAATGGAAAAATTGAGGGCCCAACTAACTGTCGCGGAAGCACAGCTGGCAACCTCCGAGGCGGAGCGGTTGAAGGAGAAGGAGGATGCTGAGGTGATACTGAACAGGACTATTAATATATCGCATGTGGTCCTCATGCATCAACTCTGGAAAGTGAACCCGGAGGTGTTAGGCTATCTGGGAGATGATGCCGAAGCCATGAGGGAGAAGCTACTCGTGTGGGATCAGGGCCCAGAGGCGTACGTCCAAACTTACAACATTGACGAACGTGCTGAAGCTCCTGAGGCGGGAGATCCCGGAGAGGCGGGGACCTCTGAACCTTCTCATGATCAAATTCCTCCTTCCAATGAGCCGACTCCGCCAGCCTCAGCTGAAACCGATGCCCCCGAAGCTGCGGTCGTGGACGCTGTAGTTACCCCCAATGCTTGAAGGGGTTTTATCTTTAATTGTTTTTCATTTTGAGTTTTTCATTGCGGACATTTTTGCCATAATCATAGCATTCTCCTTTCTTTTCTGCCGAGTTCTTTATTTATCTTTGCGCTTAGGGTAGACATTTATACGGTAGAAACTGTTGTAGGGGCGTATGGGGTTTTGGTTCCAACGGCCAAAACCTATGCACTTCCCACTTGAAGCTTTAATGGATGATGTCTTTTTCCCATATAGTTTCTAGGTTACGAAGGTTTCCTGGTTCCAACGACCAGGCTCCTTTCACCGTACTTTAGCTTTCCTGAGGCGAATAGCCAATCCCGGGACTTGTATTTATACTGTTCGCTGGGATTGCTAAGGTGAGTCGTTCCATTGTTTGGAACGGGAGTTCTTTTGGTGAGCGTCGCTAGACTTAAGGTTAGATCTTTGCGAAGCAAAACTAACTGTCGTTGCGAACCTCATGGTGGCTGACTTCAGGGACCTGGCACGGAGCCCTGCGAGGCAAGGCTTATTGTTGTCGGGGAAATCTCCACGCCCACCAGGTGTGATCCTGGAGCAGGGGCTTTGCGAGGCAAAGCCGGCTGTGAGTGGGGGGATCGAGCATGTTTTCTTCTGGAGCTGAAACTTGCAATGGCAATGGAGCTTGCCGTGCATTATTTTGTGAGATCCGGAGTTGGAGCCTGCGAAGCAAGGCTTACAACGGTCGCGGATCTTGCCATCCTTTGCCTCGCTGGAGCTTGCGATGCAGAGCTTTACAGCGATCACGGGTATAGCCATCTTTCGTCTTGCGGGACCCGGGGCTGGAGCTTGCGAAGCTAAGCTCTACAGCGCTCGCAGGTCTAGCCATCTTTTGCCTTCCGAGACCCGGAGCTGGAGTTTGCGAAGCAAAGATCTACAACGATCGCGGAGAATTCTGCAAAGGACTTGTCAGGGAGTTGGGGGTGTTTTGGTGTAGCTCTAAGAACGTGCCTCAACCCCCAGTCCCGTCCATTGCTGGGCTACACAGGAGATAATTCTCATAGTGGCAAGCATTTCCATGGAAATTTTCACATAAGCACATAATACACATATGACACGTAATGCAAGCATGTTCATGGCAACAAAATAAACCTAAGCTTAACAACTTAAACATTTCAAACAAATTAAAATTTTCAAACACAATGCTAGCACATAAGTGGTGTTCTGTGTACGTTTTGTTCAAGGGGCGTATGGCTATGCCTTAGCCATGTATACCCCCCAAGTGAGCGTGGGGTCCGGACGTCTCCGGACCGCGTGGTCACTTGTTAAAACGCAGCTTTGAACATAGGGATAAAAAGTGCAGTAAAAGCGGAGTGAATCTCTCCGTGTTTCATTAAATTAGCCTGCTAGGCGTTAGTTTTACAACAGGGAGGATTATTTCCACATTTTTTACTTTTGCCATTTTCACCAAGGACTTCTGACTGGATGGTCCGGGGCCTACTGGTAGTAACGGCGGAGGTGCTCCGCATTCCAGGCGCGCGGGACTTTAGATCCGTCGAGTCTCTTTAAGTGATACGTCCCATGGCCCACTTTTTCTTGGACTTCGTAGGGGCCTTCCCAGTTGGGTCCGAGGACTCCTACTCCCGGATCCTGCGTAGCAGGAAATACTCTCCGTAGGACAAGGTCCCAAACTTCGAATGCACGGCTCTGGACTCTCATGTTAAAGTGTCGGGCTATCTTGCCTTGGTACATTTTTAGTTGGACCTGCGACTGTTCCCGGAGCTCTTCGATCATGTCCAAGGACTCCTGGAGGAGGGCATGGTTCCGGGTAGGATCGTAGGTGTCTTGCCTGTGAGAGGGGATCATAGCTTCTACTGGGATGACGGCCTCGCAACCGAAGGTCATGGAATAAGGCGTGTGCCCCGTCGAAGTTCTCTCTGTTGTGCGATAGGCCCAAAGTACTCGCGGAAGTTCTTCCGGCCAGTGAGCCTTGCAGGCTTGGAGTTTTTTCTTCAACGTGGTCTTTAATATTTTGTTTACAGCTTCCACTTGTCCATTAGCCTGGGGTCTGGCGACTGCGGAAAAGCTTTTGATAATTCCATGCGAAGCACAGAAGTTCGTGAAGTGTTCACTGTCAAACTTCTTTCCGTTGTCGGACACAATTTTCCGTGGAAGCCCAAAACGACACACTATATTCCTGATGACAAAATCCAGTGCTTTTTTAGATGTGACCGTGTTCATAGGTTCAGCTTCAGCCCATTTGGTGAAGTAGTCTACCGCGACTATGGCGTACTTCACTCCACCCTTTCCAGTGGGGAGGGAACCTACTAGGTCAATGCCCCAAACGGCGAACGGCCAGGGGCTGGTCATTAGGGTAATTTCCGTAGGCGGCGCTCGCAGAACCTTGGCGTACCTCTGGCACTGCTCACACTTCCTGACATAATCCACACAATCCTTCTTCATGGTGGGCCAGAAGTATCCTTGTCGAAGGATCTTTTTGGAGAGGCTCAGCCCGGAGGTATGATCGCCACAGAAGCCTCCGTGAATCTCATGGATGATGGTGCTGACTTCGGTTCCGGCAACACACCTAAGGAAGGGTATGGACAACCCCTGCGGTAAAGCTTTCCATCCATAACCACGTATCGGGGAGCTTGATATTGGAGCTTCCTTACGTCAGCTTTATCAGTGGGGAGCTCTCCGGTGGTGAGAAATCTGAGGATGGGTCCTATCCAGGAGTGGGAATGGTCGATGATGGCGTTTATCCTTCGCGTCTCAGTACTGGGGGCTTCTAAGTGCCCGATGGGGACTAAGCCATACTGTTCAATCTCCGGGTCCGTTGCAAGCTTGGCCAGCGTGTCCGCGAGTGAGTTCTGGTCCCGGGGGACCTGGCGGATTCGGTAGCCTTTGAAATGCTGCAGTAGGTCGCGGGAGAGAGACACATAGGCAGCCATCCTTTCGCCTTTCGTCTGGTATTCCCCGGATATTTGGTTTACCACAAGTAGGGAGTCGCTGTATACTTCGATTTTTTGGGCTCCGACTTCTCTGGCCAGTCGTAACCCAGCTAACATGGCTTCGTGTTCTGCCTCGTTGTTGGATGCTGGGAACGCGAAACGGATGGCGCTCTGGAGCTGATGCCCTTGGGGATATATTAGGATGACCCCCGCTCCAGCTCCTTTTTCATTTGAGGCTCCGTCTACATAGACCTTCCAGGTGGGAAGTTCCGGGACAGGATCTTCTGGGAGGTCATTCATTCCCGAGCATTCCACAATAAAGTCCGCGAGAGCTTGACCTTTTATGGAAACACGCGGTTGGTAGTGGACGTCGAACTGGCTCAGTTCCATGGCCCACTTAAGCAATCTGCCAGAAGACTCGGGCTTCTGCAGGACTTGTCGGAGAGGGTGGTTGGTGAGTACTTTGATGGTGTGCACCTGGAAATATGGCCTCAGCTTCCGTGAAGCGATCAGCAAGCAGAGGGAGAGTTTCTCGATCATCGAATATCTGGACTCGGCGTCCAATAACCTCTTGCTTACGTAATACACAGGGAGCTGGATACGGCCATCTTCCCGGACGAGAGCGGCACTTACTGCGTGCTCAGTCACAGCTAAGTATAAGAACAACGCCTCTCCTTCGACAGGTTTGGACAGAATGGGAGCTCGGGTTAAATGTTCTTTGAGGTGTTGGAAGGCTGCTTCGCATTCGGGGGTCCACTCGAACTTCTTGTTCCCTCGCAGAACATTGAAGAAGGGGATACACTTGTCAGTGGCCTTGGATACGAAGCGGCTGAGAGCAGCTATCCTTCCGGTAACGCTCTGGACATCCTTATGCTTCCGGGGGGAAGGCATATCTATGAACGCCTTTATTTTCTCAGGGTTGGCTTCCACTCCGCGGGAGCTGACAATAAAACCGAGGAACTTCCCAGACGAGACCCCGAAAGTACATTTCTTTGGATTTAGCTTCATCCCGTACTTTCGGATCACGGCGAAAGCTTCCTCAAGGTCGTTACTGTGGTCCCCGGAGGTCTTGGACTTTACCAACATGTCGTCCACGTACACCTCCATGTTCCTCCCCAGTTGGTCCTTGAACATTCTGTTTACCAGACGCTGGTATGTCGCCCCAGCATTCTTCAAACCGAAAGGCATGACCACGTAACAGTAGACACCCTTATCCGTGAGGAAGCTGGTGTGTTCCTGGTCCGCGACATGCATCTTGATCTGGTTGTATCCGGAGTACGCATCCATGAAGGATAAGAGTTCGTACCCGGAAGTAGCGTCTACCATCTGATTCGCGGGAGAGGGAAACAATCTTTCGGGCAGGCCTTGTTTAGGTCCGTGAAGTCAATGCACATTCTCCAGGACCCATCGGGTTTCGGGACCAGAATTGGGTTGGCCAACCACACGGGATAGTGCGACTCCTGGAGAAAGCCTATGGACATCAATTTGTCCACCTCAGCTTTGACGGCTTCGGCTCTCACTGGGTCCAGCGGCCTCCTCTTTTGGCGAATTGGAGTTGCAGATGGGTCTATGTTGAGTGTGTGGCACGCAACATTGGGATTAATCCCCGTCATATCAGCGTGGCACCATGCCAGGATATCCTGATTATCCTTCACAGTGGCCACGATCTTATCTCGAACGGCCGACGGCAGGTTTTTCCCCACCTGAATGACCTTGGTGGGTTCTCCCGGGTTGAGGATCACCTCTTCGACTTCCTCCATCGGCTCTATCGCTTTCTCGATTCCCACTCTTGGGTCGAGTTCGTCAAAGTATGCCTCCTGAGCACCCCCAGTTTCTGGCGATACTTCCGCCAAAGGAATGGCAGCAAACGTCTCTCGGACCGTGCAGACGGCTCGGACGGAGACATTATAACAGCTCCGTGCACTTCTTTGGTCTCCTCGGAGGGTGCCAATACGCCCATCGTCGCATGGAAACTTCAAGCATAAGTGGCGTATCGAGGTTATGGCCCCACAATCGATCAGGACCGGTCGGCCTAAGATGGTATTATACGCCGTGGGGCAGTCGACCACCACGAATGTGCTATGCTTGAAGGCACAAGCGTCGCTTTCTCCTCTGAGGGTGACTGGCAGTTTAATTTTGCCTAATGGCATGAGTGCGTCCCCATTGAACCCTTGAAGCTGGATGGGGCATGGGGCCAGGTCCGTCTCGGTCAATCCGATCGCGTGGAAGGCCGCTTTGAAGAGGATGTTCACGGAGCTTCCGTTATCGATCAAGATCCGTGAGACCTTCTTATTGGCAATCTGGGCTTCCACTACGAGGGGATCGTTGTGGGGGAAGTGCACATGTCGAGCATCGTCCTCCGTGAAGGTGATGGGAAGATCCATCATTCGGGGACGTTGAGCAGGTGATTGGACCAAAGCGCACATCTCCTCGGCGTGCTCTAACTCCTTCAAGTACCTCTTCTGGGAGTTGCGGGTACTTCCGGCAAGGTGTGGTCCTCCGGAAATGGTGGCGACGTGTCCGTCAACGGGTGGCGGAGCAAGGCCGGGCGGATATGGGTTGCCTGGTCCTGGAGCCAACAAGGCAATGGGCGCCGGAGCAGGTGGAGCAGGAAGTGCTGGGAACTGAGACCCGGGAGCTTGGGGGTGACCGGCTCCAGGAGCGCTAGCGGCCCCCCTCTGTCCCGGGGAATATGCAGCTCCGTGAACTACCCCCTGTCCGGGATAGATAATGGGTATCCTCACCCACTGACCGAGGTGTCCCGCTCTTGCCAGGGACTCGATCTCATCCTTCAGCTGAAGGCACTCATTCGTGGTGTGCCCCACGTCTCCGTGAAACTCACACCTCTTATTGGAGTCTCGCGGACGCCTTCCTCCGTGAGACACTTTCGGGGGCTTCCTGTAGTTGACCATATTACAGGTCGCCCGATAGACATTCTCTCGCGAGTCTATCAAATTGGTATATTCCGTGAACTTGGGCTCATAGTCCTTTCGGGGTTTCTTTGAATGGTCTCCCCGGTTGGAGTTTCTTCCACTTCGTTTGCTCCGCGATTGGCTCAAATTTTGTTCTGGGGCTTCCTCTTGCGGCTGCGGCATGCCAGGAAGGATACTACATCCGGTTTGTACTGCTCCGTACCCAGAGAAATGGGTTTGACTCGGCGTCTGAGCAGACGCGGAAGGCCCATACACACTTGGAGTGAATCGGGCTCCTGGAAGCGTGAGGGCTGGTGCGGGAGCTTGCGAAGCATAGCTCGGCGCAGTCACGGAAGGGGTTGGAGCCGGGGGAACTCCAAAGGCCTGCTGGTAGGCATCCTCAAGGTTGATGATTCCCTGAGCTTTTGACATGAATTCGGACAGTGTTTCTACCCGTCTCCTTTGCATTTCCCCCCATAGCAGGGAGCCGACAGTAAGGCCCGATTGAAGGGCGATCAACTTCATGTCATCGCTGACCTTGGTTTTTGCAGCAACTTCCATCATTCTCTGAATGAAAGCTTTGAGGTTCTCAGTGGGTTGCTGCTTGATGTTGGTTAAGGAACCAACCTCCATGTCGTGGTCGCAGGCAGCAATAAACTGCCTCCTAAACGCGGACTGTAGCTCCTTCCAACTGTGGATTGATCCGAGAGCTAATCTTTTCCACCAGTCCTCCGCGGACTTGGTAAGGGTGAGTGAGAAGCACATGCATTTGGCGTCCTCACTGACACGCGCCACTTGCATCATTTTATTGTATTTAGCTAGGTGGGTACGCGGGTCTGTCCTCCCATCATATAATTCTATGTGAGGCATTTTGAAGTTATCCAGGAGGGACGTTTCCGCGATCCTCCTAATACATGGTTCCAGGTCTTCCTCCTCAGAATCTGACAGGGCCCCACTTTGCTTCCGGACCAGCTTGGTCAAGGCAGCAATCTGTTCCTCGAGCCTCTTCGTATCACTTTCCGGGAGGTCACGTCCCCGGAGCTTGTCATTAATATGATTTCGGAGGTCATCTCCGCGAGGCCGGGCCTTTTCCCCTTTGGCCTTTTCATACTTGGCCTCCAACCTTCTTCTTAGGTCCACCGTGGACCAGCTATCTTCGGAGTGCGAGTTCGCAGCCCGACCGTCCTGATTGACGGAATCACTGGGGCGGTTGTTCCTTCCCCTAGGCCTGGGTGCCTTAGCATCGGGCCCTTTAGGCACAGAGTGCCCCCTTGGGGCTGAAGGACGTCTGGGCTTAGGAGCGCCAGAGACCTTCTGCGCGCGGGGGGGTCAGTCGGCCTGGTGATTTACGCCTTTAGGAGGTGCAGGGGCGTCAGCGTGCACAGGCTCTCCAACTTTTTCTTTGCCCTTGTTAGGGGCGGCTTTGGATGGTCCAGCAGCGGGTGGATCCGGCATGGGGGCATCAACCCCACCTCGAACAGAGGCATCCTCGTCCGAGTCGCCTAGATCTCCGAACTTACTTTGGAGGCGTTCCATCATGCGTTGCATTCTTTCGGAGACGCGCTCCTGCTCAGCAAGCTTGGCCTTAGTGGCCACCAGTTCTTCGGCTACTTGGACCAGTTCTGGGTCCTTCTCATAGTAGCAGCCGTCCTTGTAATAACCGTCTTGGACATACTCTTCTTCGTCTTCTAAGTATGTTGTATCTTCGGTACTGACCTGATCCTGGCGGGATGTCGGGTCTTCACCTTGGTAGTCTAAGGGTTCGCTTTGCACCACATCTTCCATCACGGTATCGGGGTTGACCGTAGCATTTTTGTCAACAGCGGATTTTCTCGTAGTCACCATCTCTTTAGTACGAAGTGAATACAAAAAACGTACACAGAAAAAGAGCTGACTAACAACTTCCTACAGCTCTCAATGAAAGCACCAAAATGTTTACCGAGTTTTTCGGAAACGAATAACTAACAAAATAATAAAAAGATAAGAACTGTAGAAATGCTGAAATGTAACTAAACAAACAGTGTTTTTACGTGGTTCAGGCGTTAACAAGCCCTAGTCCACGAGTCGATGTTATTATACTTGGAAAAGGTTACAGTAAGATGGCTGGTGCACAAGAACTTCACACACTCACCGTGTTTCTCTCGGGTTCTCTTGAAGAAGATGAAGCTAGAGAGATTTTGGTAGAGTTTTTGCTATGTGATTTGTTGGTCCTCCCTCTTCTTGTAAAATGAAGGGGTCTTTATAGCTAGGGTTTCGGATTAGGGTTTTTCTCTACGTACATGAGTCTTAATTACACCAGCCATAAATAGGGGATACAATTACTGTAGTAGCATGGCTACCAGACTCTATGTGGGTATATTTACGTGAAAGTATGGGGAACACACAAAGTCAGCCGTCTTTTCCAAGTTGTCAGCGGAACAGTAGGCGAAAAGGTACCCTTAGGCGTGCTGGGATGTGTGCGGCTTTGACCTGACGGGCGTGTCAGGCGGGATCCTGTGTCAGACGGATATCATTCCAAATATGCCTTCTCCCGGACTCGACCGTTCGGTTTTGTTCTGTGCGAGGCACGGAACTGTTTCCGCGGAGACCACTCGAAGAGCCTCTCCTGGAAGGGGCCTCCCCGAGGGGTATCCTTCGGGAGTCCGGGAGAGTCGACGAGTTTCCGTGTTGTGCTTGCTTGGAAGAGTAATCCGGATACTAAACAGGAGAGGCGAAGCCTTTCTGTCCATCCACGAGCTTTGGTCACCCTCCGTGAAAGACATCGATAATTCTGCTTCCCCGAGGTCATCAATCTAAACGCTATCCGGAAATCTGGATAACAATGATATTTATCAATGAAGTTATCATTGCTAAAAAAATATTATAAACTAAAATTATGATTCAATTATCAAATGATGATAATATAAACATGGGTTTTTTTTCTCCAGCTGCAATCCTCATTCTTTACATTTTGTAACACTTAGGTCCCAAAAGTTGATTTTGTATTAGTTAGGGCCACAACATTTTCAATTGGTATTATTTAGGTCCCTAAATGTTATTTTTATTTCCTTTTCTTTCAAAATACATAAATAAAATATAAAAAATGGTGAATCAATTTTTTTTTTTAAATTGGACCACTTAATTTATGACAATACCAAACATGACCTTGAAAATATATATTTTCATGACATTTTAAAAAATATTTAATAATTCAAATTAATTTTTCATTAAAAAAATTCCTACCTATATTTTTTTTACATTAATAACAAAACTATCACGAGATTATCAATATTTATCTTGTGCATATTTATTTTTATTTTGTAATTTTTTTTATATAATGCAACTTATGACTAATTATATATATGTATGTATATGCACATAAATAACTTTATATACATTATTAAGTTTAAAAAAAATGTATGAAATAAAAAATCATAAACATAATAAAAACATAATTTTACATAAAGTGACAAGAAAACCATTTTTTTAACTTTTGTACTGACACACGGGATTTAAACATTTTTTTTACATTTTTATGGACTTTCCTCTCCGGCTCCGGTGGAACTCTCGCAGGTGGGAAGTCGGGGGGGGGGGGGGGGGGGGGTGGGCTATGTGGGTTCACGTCGAGGCACACACAGATGGAGAGGCTCACGCGAAGGGACTCTCAGTTGGTGGTTGTGACAAAGCATGGGAGGGGCTCGACATCAGCATTTTCGGTGCTGGGTCTGTGGCTTCGCGACAGGGATCTTAGAGGCTGGTTTTGCGAGCAGTAGGTCTGGGTGCTTGTGGATCTCACGACTTGGAGCTGAGATGGGGAGAGGCAAGGGGTTCTAGGCTTGCGCAGATGTCTGGGCGGGTCGGCCTTGCACAGGTGGAATCGCACTTGTGTCGCGCATGGGCGACGAAGATCGGAGCTTGGACGGAGTGCACCTGGAGTCAATTTTGGGGCTTGGGTAAGGATGAGGCTAGGGGTTCTAGGTTCACGGTTGGTTGGGCAATGAGGGTTAAGTGCAAGTTCTGGGTTTTTTTTCAATGTTGTTGTTATGAGGTTGTTATCGATTTGCATTTTAAGTTGCTTTTTTGATATTGTATTGTCGTGTGTTGCTTTTTTTTAAAATGTAATGGGTTGCACTGTGTTGTTGTGGGGTTGTTGTTTTTGTGTTATTTAGATTTTATGTATAGTTGTTTTCATGTTGGTTTTTAGTTGTTTAAGTTTTGTGGATGCCAAAAATCCATAAGGAAAAATATATGATCCCGTGTTGAAATGACTAAGGATATGTGAACATGAAAGAATTGACCCAACAAGCAACACAAGCTAAGTTATAGAGTTCGGGCTAGCCTAGAGCCTATAGCCTGAATGCTCATATAAGGATGGGCCTCATTGTGCAAGATGACCTCTGTGGATGCCAAAAAAATGTAACACACTCCTGAGGTAGTCCCAAGAGACCATGGGTCAAATGATGAAACCTTCGCTCCTCACAACCATGGTTGCATTGTCTAAAGATCCCGGACATGCCCACAGCCCCGCCTCGCAAGACCCTTTGTCTCGCGCATGTGCACCCAGCTGCATCACACCTCGCAAAGCCACAACCGCGCCTCGCAAGACCCTCTACCTCACACATGTGCACCCAGCTGCATCATGCCTTGCGAAGACATATCCGCGCCTTGCGAGAGCCTCCATCTCGCGCATGTGCACCCAGTTGCATCGCGCCTTGCAAAGACACAACCTCGCCTCGTGAGAACCTCCATCTCACACATTTGCACCCAGTTTCATCGTATCTCATGAAGCCACAACCCCATCTCGTGCATGTGCACCCAACTGCCTCACACCTCGCAAAGCCACGACCCTTGTCTCACAAGGCCCTCATCTTGCGCATAGGCACCAAGCTGCCTCATTGAACGCTCCATGTCATGCCTACGTGTCTCTCCCCTGGTGTGCGCACAAGGCACCATGTCTCATCACATACACCACATGCCTCGTTGAAGAGGCCTTATCTCCCTCCCTGAGATAAGTGCCACCAACGAGGCACATTCTCCCCTATGGGTCTCACGAGATGTAGAGTCAAGAACCTCTTGAACTTGCATTTGAAGAAGGTTAGATAAGACCCCACAACAATTTAGTTTGAAGTCAAAACTGGTGGGAACGGCGAAGCGTGTCACCCATGATAGCATATCAGGATTTCAATACTCCAAGTTCGTAAGAAAAGGGTATCTTGGGAGGGTGAGAACCTATGTATGACTCGAGGCGCTCGTAAAGGTACGGAATGCACCTACAAACCAAGAGGAATTAGGGTACGGACACAATGTGCACGCCAGACAAATAGTGGCAGTACAAGAATGGTACATAGTAAGGACTTCCTCAGCACGCTTATGAGGTCCGTACCCGACAAGTAATGGAGGTACAACATGGTACCAAGGGAGTACTTTTGCAGACCCTTGACACGTACTAAAGCCAACCACTGCTACTCCAACACCACTACCACCTGTGCTACTACCTTGACAGTGTACCCGTGTACTATTATGTCCTCGGGGACCACCATGTATCACGGGCCATTAGAGCCTAACTATAAATAGACCTTCACCCTTCAAACTAAGGGGTTGGAAAATTCATTGTATACTCATGCCATTAAGCAATATATGAGTTTTTACTCCATTGTTGATATGCACTTATCTTTCCTTAAGCCCATTCTATGTTCTTTCTTAGTCATTCTCTTACTAAGCTTTGAGTTTCTCACTGTCAATAGTTTGGTGCCGTCTGTGGGAAGAACAACTAACAAACAATAGTTTCTCCATTAATTTCAGTAAGAAAACATCCCAAGGCATTCAAAATTCCTACAAGACCACCAAGTAGTGGAGGTTCATCTATACAGAACCCAGCTAAGGGCGTCCATGAGGGATCCTTCCCTGCCGACGAATGGAGGTGCGAAGAATCTGCCCAAAGACAATGGCGAAGAGGAAGAAGTATCATCCCCTACCATCCATCCTACACCGAACCCTGTAGCACATGCCATTGCTCCAACGAAGGGTTGTACAACTCACCCTCCACCACAGTCACTTGTGGCCCCAAGTCCAAACCATCAAGACCTAAGTCCCTCCAAACAGAGACGTGGTAAATGCCCACGAGTACACTTAGTGAGTTCAAGTTTCCAAATTTTTCGCTATGAAGATGAAGTATGTGACCTGCACTTGAAAAACCAAAGGTTGCAGGCCACCGTGGAGAACATGCAAGAGGTACTCAACGACCTGTAACACGAAAACTCTGATGCTCCCCTCTATAAGCATAAATAGAGGGAACATGTACAAGAAGAAACCACCATACCCGTGGGCGGTGGAAAAACGTAACTCTCCACTAGTCATACCCCTCGCCCAAGACACAAGGAAGATTCTACACCAACGGCGCAACCTAGCGCGAACCCCACCTACGGGAGGTGCGAACCCAAGACCGCCTCCAAAAGAGCTTCACCCGACTTGAGGGAGAAACTTAACCAGAGAGGGTCCAAGGTAAAAAATCACACCCCCTGCAGCCTCCAAAAGAGCTTTACCTGACTTGAGGGATAAACTTAACCAAAGAGGGTCTGAGGTAAAAACCACACCCCATGCAGCTCCCTTGATGGACACAACCAAAGCAAGGGTTCACCCTAAGAACCCATGAGACTCCTTAAACAAAAAGATATGGGAATTAGACACTAAAATGCAAAGCCTTCAAAGCAAGATTATCACTGAACCTAGGGGATACATAGATGATGAAGAGTTTGACCACGAGTCGACATTCACAAGGGAGATCTAGGTTGAACAACTTCCCAACAACTTCAAAGAGCCTCGCATGACTCCGTACGAGGGCACTACGGACCCAAAGTATCACTTAGAGGCCTTCAACGACTTGTGAAGTTAAGGGGGGTAAACAGCAGGGCAAGGTTCCATTGCTTCATCATTACTCTTAAAGGAGTTGCGTACAAGTGGTTCAAGAGGTCAAGGCCAGGAACAATCAAGTCATGGCAGCAATTCTCTAGCCATTTCTTCAGCAACACCATGTGGTCCGTGATTATGTTATGCCAAGTATCAGCCTCGCTAACATTAAACAAGGGGAGATTGAAATTCTGAAGAGCTATATCCATAGGTTCAATATGAAAGCAACTGTAATGCCCCAATATCCTTAATGAGGTTTAATGGTTGGATTAGGAGGCCGGGAGGTCCATAATTGATTTATTATGCAATTATGTGATTAAATGTATTATTATGATAAATATATGATGATAAGTGCATATCTGTATATTTATGTGCATGTTTATAATTTATGGATGAGACCACATTATAATATGGATTTGTTTGAGCTATTCGGCATCAGACGATCTCAGAATGCAAATTAGCGGTTTGGTCATAACGGGGTTAATTTTTGGGCTCGGGGTGAGTCTCGGGGTAATTTGATGATTATTGCATTACCGGGAAATAAAAGGGTAATGGGATATGATTTATTAATGTTTGAGAATATTGGGAATATTGGGAATTGGAGGACGTTAATTATGATTAACGGGATTAGATGGGAAATGACGGTTTTGCCCTTGGGGGTGTTAAGGAAATAATTAGGCTTAAGGGCATTTTGGTCATTTGACCTTAGGATATATTGGAATTAGGCTGGTTGTAGAAGAAATTAGAAAGCCAAAATAGAGCCCTTTTCTTCTACCTCACGATCACCATTCTCCTCTTTTCTTTCCGTTTAATTTTGAAGCTCAATTTGAGGATTGAAGCTAGGAAATCAAGGTTGGAGCTTAGGAAATCAAGGAAATCAAGGTTCAGCCATTGAAGGGGATGCAACCTAAGTTTTAGGTAAGAATTCAGCCATGAATTTTCTAGTTTTTGCTCTGTTTTGAGTTAGATTTTTAGCTTACATTTTTTAATATAGAAGTGGTAATTTGAGGTGATTTTTAATGATTCAAAGCTTGAGTTTTGTGGTTAAACTAGTGGATATGATGTGTTGATGATTGGTTGTGATTTCTGGGTTGATTAGTGAAGGTTTGATGAGGTTTGAATTGAGAAAATGGCAGGGGAAGCTAGGTTCGTGGGGTCAAGTCGCGACTTAGACCCAAGTCAAAGCCTCCCTGGGCTCTGTGGGGGAGGTGCGCCGCGACCCACCATGGGTAAAGTCGCGGCCCGCCCCTAGCTCTTCATGTAGTGCTCTCTGTTTTGAGGGCAAGTCGCGACCCACTAAGCCAAGTTGCGACCCGCCCTTCCTATTTAAACCAAGAAGGGTTTTTCAAGGGTTTAAGGTGTTGGGGTTTTATTCCCTAATTAAAACCCAAATTCTTTGTGATCTCATTTTATTATCAATAAAAGAATAGAAATCATTTTTTGACTTGGTCAATCACTTTGCTCACATGTTTTATTTTCATGATTATTTGTTTAATATAAACTTCTATTAAATCCCGAGCATATAGCTAATCTTATTTATCGTGACGTAATCACAGTGGAATATAAATATGATTATATGTTCAAAATAAGTTAGTCCTAAGATTAGTCAGTGCACCGGATTTACACTGACTTGCCAATCTACGATATGATCTACTTACACATTACAATGTTATGTTCTTTCCAGAACATTAGCAAAGTAGATAAGATCGGATGTATTTGTTACATCGGACAGGACCGATATTGACAGTTGATAAGATAAGTAAACATACCGTTATTATCTATTCTAGTCATATCATATAGTTGACCATAGGTCAATTCAATCTCAATTCTGAGTGGTTAGTATTCTAACTGATTGTATTATTTGAGTTCTTTGACTTGTTCGTTACCAGCTTACCCTACGGACTAGCCCATACTTACATCTTGGGAACTCGGTAGTATAATTGAGTGGGAGTGTTAATCATAGATATGAAAATCTATAGCTTCTGATGAAGAAGTGAAACGATGGTTTCCTTTTAGTTTGGTTCAAGGTGTTAAATGATAGAGATCTCATTTCAGTAATTAAATTAGTTTACTGAAATATCATTTACAAGGAACTAAGTGTTTTAAGGATAAAATACAATGAGGGGTAAAACGGTATTTTAGTCATTTCTCATTGTAGACCGTCTACAGAGGATTGAGTGACAATTATGGTTGTAACAATGGATAATTAATAGCGTATCTATATTTGTTATAGAGCTTTCTATGAATTCAAGAGTGCAATTCCAAGTCTATAGTGGAGTCACGAGGAATTAATAAGTTAGTAAATTTATTTGTTAGATTTATGATAACTTATTGGAGCTTGATTTCATAGGCCCATGGTCCCCATTGTACCTTGGATAAAATCATCTAGATAGTCTCAATTAATTGATTTAATCATCAATTAGAATTATCAAAGTTGACTAGGTCAATTTTGGATAGTTTCACAGAGTTGTGTAATTTTGAGAAGAAAAGAGAAATTATGGCAGATTTATTAATTAAGATAAATTGGTATCTAAATTAATAAATAAATTTAAATCAAGGTTCAAATTATAAATAATTAATTTGATAAAGGATTTAAATAATTATTTAATTAATTAAATCAATAGAAAATAATACAGGCCTTGATTTTAAGTCCAATGGGCTTATAATCAAATGGGAAATTTCACGGGCCTATAGCCCATGATAATTTCGACCTAGGGCTTCAAAATAGCTGTTATTTTATTGATTTTTTAATTAAATTAAATGGCATAATTGAGTCTATAAAAGGAGTGCTTAGAGAGAAGATTTTAGAGACGACAGATAAGTCACAAGTCAGATTTTCTGATAGTTTTATATTCTCTCTAAACATAAGTCATTTTCTAAGCCACTTTGTTATTTTCTCTTCTTCTCTCTATATCTATCTCATGTGTTGAGAATTCCCCATACTAGTCTAGGTGGTTCTAAGGATACATTGGAAGATCGTGAAGAAAATAGAAGATCGGTTCAGTTTCTTGATAATACTCTGCAACAGAGAGGATACAAGAGTTAGAGAAACTGAAGGAATGACTCTTTAATTCCGCTGCGCATACTGTAAGTATTCTATTATTTGTTTCTCTTTGAATTCAATTTTAGGAACATGTTTTAGGCTATCTCGTATTAATTTGTTTAATATTAGATATACATGAAAATAAATAAAGATCCTGTATAAGTTTTTCCAACATAAGGCTCGAGGTTTCAATTCTTAAGGCTCGGGATCGAATTTACTAACCGTTTTAGTAGGATTCGAGGTCTCAGGAGTGAGGTTTTAAATTATAAACCTTTTATTATTTATTTTATTGATGGAATTCCATATTGGTTCTCTAGGTGACTGTTAAGGAACTTAAGGACCGATCGTTCTCAAAGGTCGTTCTTTTATTAATTCTCGCTCAAACCGGAGGTAATAAAACTGCACCTAGTATATGACATGCATGGTTATTTATGAAGCATGTTGAGTGCTCTATATATTTACATTGATTGCATAGTAAATGCATAGCAGCTTTGCTTATCTATGTATGGCACTGACCTATGAGTCAGGAAACGACACAAGTCGTATGGTATTGGCTCATGAGTCAAGAACAGTATTAGCGTGTGTAACGCAAGCCGAAAAGATTAGATCTAATCGACATAAGAATTTTCATCGTAAGCATGAAATGCTTGACCGACCTTAATTAAGTTTGATGAAAACAAAAGCATTTGTCTAGTCTAAAGGCTAGTTACTTAGAGCCAGAGCCAAAAGGCTCAGGTGACTGTAACGTCACATGGCTTAGGGTGCGAAGCCCAAGTTCGTGACTTATTAGTTACTTATCTAATTTAAGTTCTTGACTTATTAGTTACTTATCTGATTCAAGTTCGTGACTTATTAGTTACTTATCTGGTTTAAGTTCGTGACTTATTAGTTACTTATCTGGTTTAAGTTCGTGACTAATTAGTTACTTTCTAAGTTCATGACTTATTAGTTACTTATCTGGTTTAAGTTCGTGACTTAATAGTCACTTATCTGATTGGGCTACAAGCCCCAGTATGATTATCATAATCATCTACCGATATTGAATACATGCAGTAATGAGTTTTCTTGTTGTGCCTTGGCTCACGAGTGCTATGTGGTGCAGGTAAAGGGAAAGAAAAGCTCACCTAGCCTTGAGTGGAGAGCTTAGGTGGTGATGTGTACATATGCGGTCCCTTGACCACCACGACCAAGGTGTTTCTCAGAGGAACTAGGGGTTAACCCCATTTTTGCCGCTTAGGTCGGTGGGTTGTAATTTTTACACTGTAATGAACATTTTGGATTGTAAATAACTTTGTAAACACTTTTATGGGCACATGTATAGTTTTATGTTTTAAATAAAATATATCCATTCCTTTTGATCAAGATTTTTCACCTTAGCCTATTAATAACACCTAGATGCACATTTATAACCAAATGACTCGTTTAGCGAGTTAAGCACTGTTTAAAGTTCACAATAACGGTCTTGGAGTAACTAGGGCGTTACAGCAACAAAGCTGGGAAGTTCAACTAAAGCGGAGCTCAAGATGGATATTACAGCCGAAGTTCGTCCAAGATGCAAGTTATGGGATAACATGCTCAAGAGAGAAGTTACAAACTTAGATGACTTCTTCGAAAGAGCACAGAAGTATATAGTGTGGAAGAGGGCCATGAGAACTTGCATGCTGGGGTAAGCAAACCTTCCTCCAATCCCCATTCTACCAATATGTCTGGAGACTCCGCGTAGAAGAGATCATTCTGATAGAGAAGTCACCTTAATTGGCCTCCAAAAAGTAGTAGTAGTATTTTTTTTCTTTATTTGAGTTATGCCTTATAAGGAATCAAAAGTGTCACCATAGTTGGCCTCCCGTAAATGTAATTTATCTTGGCAAGATCCAAAGAAGCCACTTAGCTTACCCGAGGATGTAACATGACAATGAAATTCTGCTTACCCTTGCACACTGCTTACTATTACTAATGTGAAGCACCTATCTTATATATTACATCTCTCATCTCCAAGGAAACTTATGTGACACACATACTGCAATTGTCAATTGAAATTGTCAAAGAATACCATAAAGAATGAAAAACAAAGTGCTTGGCAAGATATATCCCATCAACCACTTAGGAGGTATTATACCCAGCTTCAACAGGGACCTAGCCATGTGCAAAATAGGTGCCTAGCCTCGCGAGCCTCAACAGGAACCTAGACATGTGCAACATAGGCGTCCAGCCTCGCAAGCCTCAACAGGGACCTAGCCATGAGCAAAATAGGCGCCTAGCCTCGCGAGCCTCAACGAGCACCTAGCCATGTGAAAAATAGGTGCCTAGCCTCACAGGCCTCAATAAGGACCTAGCCATGTGCAAAATAGGCGTCTAGCCTCGCGAGCCTTAACGAGCGCTTCTCCATGTGCAAAATAGGTGCCTGGCCTCGTGATATATATATATAAATACTTACGATATATATATATGAGTGGTGAACCTTATAAGAAAACATTCGGATCTATAAGGACTAGCTACCCTTATAGAGTCTAAGAAAGTCAAAAGGTCCCTCAAAAGTGACTTCCTCACAAACACACCCACCCTACAAAGGGACCACGTCGTAGAAGAAAAAAAGAGAGCCCCAAAGAGATCCCTAAGTCTAGATCAACCAAGTCACCTTACCAAGGGAAAATGGGCCATGAAAATAAGCGTTTGCGAGGCTTCACAAATACTATTTCCCTATAAGGGTCCCGACTCGAGGGAAGACCACATCAAGGGCCAAAAATTCCCCTCATAACATTCCTAGGTCGACCAAGGTCACCTAGCCCAAAAAAGGTCTCAAAGAAGACGCTTGCAAAAATAGTATTATGCATAATGACAAGAAGGATGCTTCTCGCACAAAATAAAACACGTGTGCAAAAATATATAAAAGGATAGCGAGAACCCAAAGGATCAACATATCCTTACAAGAAGTCAAGGTGCACCAACAAACACGAATCACATGTAGTAGAGAGGTCCCAAAGGGAACCCTTTCAAAATAAAGCTATTGGCACTATGACCATGAGGACTTGCAGAAGTTCTTCACAACAAAAAAAAAAAGAACGACTTCTCAAAGTCCTGGGCCAATGAAAACGAGGCTTCTCAAAGTCTCATACCAATGAGAGAAAGGGAAAGGGATTTACACTTCTCTTATACTTGTGTGAACATGTGAAATTATCTTGTGAACATGGTATATCTGAAATAGCTGTGAGATAAGAGGTCCTTGCGTCGTAGGCTCTTGGAACAATGCGCTTGTAATGCGAAGTTGCAATTCAGTAGCCTTCAAATGGAATGCACCCACATCGTAAGGTCCCAATGCAAGGTCTTTGGGATATCTTTTTATTGATATCCATCTCACAAAACGAGAGGCATCTCAACTCATGCTTTACCAAGTGTGAACGATGGAAATCCTCCCTCGACCTTGGATCCCAATTGAGTTCACTTCCTATCTTAGACAATCCTCGTAGCACCACTAGAGCATAGTTAGTGTAGCATCATAATAAGTCTATAAGGACGCTTAAAGACCTCCTCATAGACTGGGGGCAAGTGTGGATGCCAAAAATCCACAAGGAAAAATATATGATCCCGTGTTGAAATGAGTAAGGATCTGTGTACATGAAAGAATTGACCCAACAAGCAACACAAGCTAAGTTGTAGAGTTCGGGCTAGCCTAGAGCCTAAGGCATTTATGGTCATATAAGGATGGGCCTCATTGCGCAAGATGACCTCTATGGATGCCAAAAAAATGTAACACACTCCCGAGGTAGTCCCAAGAGACCATGGGTCAAATGATGAAACCTTCGCTCCTTGCAACCTTGGTTGCATTGTTGCAAGATCCCGGACATGCCCACAACCCCGCCTCGCGAGACCCTTCATCTCACACATATGCACCTAGCTCCATCTTGCCTCGTGAAGCCACAATCCTGCCTCGTGAGACCCTCCGCCTCACGCATGTGCACCCACCTGCATTGTGCCTCGTGAAGACACATGCTCGCCATGCGAGACCCTCCGTCTCGTGCATGTGCACCCAGCTGCATCGCGTATCGTGAAGCCACATCCCCGCCTCGCGAGACCCTCCGTCTCGCGCATGTGCACCCAACTGCCTTATGCCTTGTGAAGCCAGAACCCCCACCTCGCGAGACCCTCATCTCACATATAGGCACCTAGCTACCTCACACCTTGCAAAGCCACGACCCCCGCCTCGCGAGACCCTCATCTCTTGCATAGGCACCAAGATGCCTCATTGAAGGTGCCATGTCATGCCTACGTGTGTCGCCCCCGGTGTGCGCACAAGGCGTCGTGTCTCATCACATACGCCGCAGTCCTCATTGAAGAGGCCTTGTCTCCCTCCCTGAGATAAGCGCCATGACTAGGGCACATTCTCCCCTGTGGGTCTCATGAGATGTAGAGTCAAGAACCTCTTCAACATGCGTTCGAAGAAGGTTAGAGAAGACCCCACCATGATTCAGTTTGAAGTAAAAAATGGTGGGAACGGCGAAGCATGTCACCCATGATAACATATCAAGATTTCAATACTTCAAGTTCGTAGGAAAAGGGTATCTTGAGAGGGTGAGAACCTACGTATGACTCGAGGATCTTGTAAAGGTACAGAATGCACCTATAAACCAAGAGGAGTTAGGGCACGAACACAATGTCCACGCCAAACAAATAGTGGCAGTACAAGAATTGTACATAGTAACGACTCCCTCAGCACGCTTATGAGGTCCGTACTCGATAAGTAGTGGAGGTACAACATGGTACCAAGGCAGGAGTACTTTTGCAGACCTCTGACACATACTAAAGCCTACCACCACTCCTCCAACACCACTACCACATGTGCTACTACCTTGACAGTGTACCCGTATACTATTTTGTCTCCGGGGACCACCATGTTTCAGGGGCCATTAGAGCCCAACAATAAATAGACCTTCACCCTTCAAACTAAGGGGTTGGAAAATTCATTGTATACTCACACTATTAAGCAATATAGAGTTTTTACTCCATTATTGATCTGTACTTATTTTTCCTCAAGCCCATTCTATGTTCTTTCTTAGTCATTCTCTTACTAAGCTTTGAGTTTTCTGACCTAACACCTTTGACGAGTTCTTACCGTCAACAAGTTTATATATAGTTGTTATGTTGTTGTGTTGATGTCTATTTATTGTTTAGTTGTTTTCACATATATTTTGATTTTTTTTAAAAAGACACATGTTATCATGCAGTAGGTTAATGTTTAGTTGTTGTCTTATTGTTGTTTTTTAGTTGTTTCATTGATACCGTATTTTTGTAACGTATTTTTTAAAACTTAAGATAGTATTTTTTTTTTAAAAAAATCAGAGACCGTAAAAAAGTAAAAAACCACCAAAAAAATATATATTTTTGAAAAAACCCCTAATAAAAATTGATAATATAAAGATAATCGAAATAATATAGTTAATAATATTAATTATAAAACAAGAATGTATGTAATAACATTTTTTTAATGAAACATTAATTTAATTTATAAAAATATTAAATATTTTCAAAAGTGCTATGAAAATATTTTTTTCTCATGTTATCTTTGTTATTTTCATAAATTATATGTCCATATATTTTAAGAATGATTCACTATTTATTTTTTATTTTTTTTACGTATTTAAAAGAAAAAAAAAGAATAAATATAACATTTAAGGACCTAAATTATACGATTTGAAAAATATTGCGAACCTAACTGATACAAAATCAATTTTTGAGACATAAATGTTACAAAGTGTAAAAAATAAGAATTGCCGCTGAAAAAAACCCTATAAATATTAATATAGATTGACATGCAATTTTAGTTGTATATTTCTCTATTTAAATTTAATTAATACTTATTTAGTTGCAATGTAATGTTTAATTTAGGTAAGGACAATGATATTTTAGCCATGTGTATTATTTTTAAATAATATTTATTTTATTATTATTTAAATAATAAAAATATATTTAATTAATATGAAATTGTAAACTCTAAATAATTGTTTGAATTTAATCAATAAAATAATAATATTATGTATATATATTTTTTCAAACAATATAATTTTTAGTGTAATATTTAGAGTTTTGGGTTGGAGATGAAAATAAAAACAGTGTATATAGTGTAAAAATAATGTAAAAGATTGAATATAATAATAATAATAATAAGTTGGAGATGGCGTAAAGGACACCACATATTCTCGATACTAATACAGATATTTGTGGGAACCATATAAAAATTTTATTATTGTAGAATAATTCACATGTATTGATGTGCAGAATTTAGCCGTGCCATTACAAAATTAACTAAGAAACAATGAAGAAAGTATCACCATGACTTATGAGAAGCCAATTTCAATTAAAAATAAAGAGAATAAAAATTGTAGACTTTAGACTGGACGTAGTCGTAGATTCGTAAAAATAGGTAAAATTGTAGTACGATAAAAACCTTAATAAGGTTAGGACACCAACATATTTTATTATTATGAGAAAGGTATAACTTAATAAAATTATAAAAGATTAAAAATATACATATTTAAATCTAAATTAAATAATAATAAATAAAACATATCAAATTCAATTTATAAATATTCATAAATGAAAATGACATAAAATAATAACTACAATGTATAATCTATATAATATTAGAAATATACAAAATTATTTTATAAGTTTAAATTGATAATTAATTTTCTTATAAATTATTAGTATGTATAAAATAATATATATAAATATATTTAATATTAATACAATTATTACTGTGTGAAGACATATTTTTTTAAAATAAAGACTAATAAATATTATAACTTATTATAATGTAGAATTTATTTTTATTTATAAGTGATATGAATTTTGGACTAAAAAAATTTATGACTATGTAAAAATTATTTCAATATAAAATAATATTTTAGGAAAATTTTATATTATTTTGACGAAGAAAAAAATCTCATATTTTATTTGACAATATTATAATAAATTTAACAATAAAAAGTGGATACATGTATTGTTTTTTATTTATTAAGAGAGAGAGAGAGAGAGAGAATATCGAGTGTCATTATCATTGCTCTTGTTTGTTGAGTCCTACTCGTTCTTTTTCCAATAACACCGAATAAGTATAAGTATGGCCAGACTCACAAGCTCCAGCACTGCACCACCACCACACCATTTGTAGTGTTGGCCACGTTGAACAAGATATTTGAGATGAAAGGGCACCCACCATTCCCCAGGCCCCAGCTCTTGTTTATTTATTTTTGTTTACATACACAGCTACAAGCGCTAGGTGACTTAAGAATTATTAAAGTTCCACATTTAAGTACGTGTAGCCAATTGTCAAGGCTTCCAAATTCTTCTACACAGCTCGGTGCATCTTTGACTTAAAAGAAGAAGAAAGAAAGATAAAGATGACCTTAAAGTTCAATAATTAGCTGGACAGAGCTCAGTAAAGATCCAAAATTTAAGCCTTTTGATTCTTTCAATCCATAGAAAGTAGTGGTTTAAATAGTTGCATAAACCAGATATGTAAATTAGGTTTTCACATCAGTACCATTCCTTTCAAAATTTTAAAAGAGAGTTTATCTTTAATTTTGGTCTTATCCCAGCTAAATGTGTCGCTCAATCAAAAGCCAAGATTATGATATGGCATTTATATACATATATGGGGTCTCCAAGCATGGGTAGGTATGAATATATATAATACATTTATCTACTTTGAAAAAGACAATTGGTAAAGAGATGGGCCGTCTTGCTGTTCACATTTTGTTTGTGGAATTAATACATGAATAATGATATGCACCAAAACATTACACTATGTAGTATGTAGCTAGCCACGGGTGAAGGAAAATAACTTTATGACATGCGACAAAGCAGGGGACATAAGCAAAGGGAGCAGAACCAAAACAGGGGTTTTTTAAAAAAAAAAATAAGAAATATCATGATTTTGTGGACCCTTTTTTTTATTATTTGTTTTCCTTTCTAAAAAAGGTGTGATGGTTTCCCTTCAAATCACCATGACCCATTGGACACTTCATTATATCTCCATCAAATAAAAATAAGGCATTTATTATTATTCTTATTATTTTTAAAAATATTATTATTATCATCATCATTAAAGATCTGAAGAGTGTTTTATTGTGTAATTAATTTAGAGTAGCCATGGAAGTGTTAGATCCAAAAAGGAGGAACTAGATTATTTTGTCATGGTGATTCTTCATCTTTGGTGGAAAAATATGACTACTTCACACAACTAGTTATGTTCTATTTGAACAAGTTAAAAAAAAAACAAAAGTTCCCTTTCAAAAAAATACATAAATAAAAATAAAATTAAATAAAAATGAGAAGAGAACTTCATGGAGGAGAATCCTAAATAAATAATAAGGTACAGAGACATAATGATTTTCAATATACTTAAAGAAAGCAATTGCTCTCCAAAAACTGGACAATTTTACATTCTTTTGTCCATCACTTGCCCCCATGCCACAGTAACTTCACTAGAACAGTTTTCAACAAGTCATCTCTAGGATTTAATTTGAATGAAAACTTGCCAAACAGAAGACAAAATTGTAGGCTTTCTCTAACTTGGCCAACAATATCTACTATTGAATAGTTACAAATCTGGTTTATATATATATACAGCAGATGAATCTACATAGAAATACACAGTACACTTGAGAGCATATGATATTTAACTTTTCCTCAGTCAAGATTTTGCACTGGTTGATTGCTCTTAAGATAGATCTTAAGAGTTACATAGCAATTTATTGCATATATATGCATTTCTTTTGCCTAGATAATATGCACAGGAAAAGAAAATCTTCAATGACCAAGTGTAATTGATGCTCAAGATAAGTAAGTTATCACAAGTGTCATAGCATTATAAAAGGAGTGGATGAGAAAAGAAGAGCCCAAATTTCCAGTCCAACAATAAGAGCATCCAAGGACACACCCAATGATGAGCAACTGTAAGAAATTCTCACCAGAAAGGTGAGCCATACTGAAAATAGCCGAACTTATGAGAACAGCATGTTGCCATTTCATTGTTGATGAAAGTGATCTTAATAAGAAACATCTATATACGGTTTCTTCCAGAAGAGGAGTGATGATGCAGTACACAAGGGCACAAGCAGCTCTCGCGATATTGCTGCTCACTAGCATTTCTTTCAGTATAGGGTTGCTTATGACCTGAAAGTACAAAATCATTTCGGTTGAAATTAAAAAAGATGGAAAAGAAAACTTTTTAACCGCATTTTCCTATGTGACTCCATGACCTAGTTTTCATAGATAAATTATGCATGTTTCATAACAGAAATAACTTAAGAATGTTTAAAGGAAAAATGCACATGCGGAAGAAATCCAGAACAGCAGTAGCTTAACCAAAAGAATTTCATCATAAAAGAATTACAGAATGTCAAGGTGCAACCTAATGAGGGGTAATGCTAGTCGATCACAAGTCTTATACCTAAATTTTATGCAAATGAATCGCCATCACAATAGATTCATATACAAACATCTATTGGCATATTCATTGATTAAAAAAGAAAACCCATTGATACACCACGGTAACTTAGATGAAACAATGGGAAAATTTTGAGAATGATTTTATTGAATAACCCAGGAAAATTCAAGAGACAGTTTCTCTTCCAGAGCTATTGCTCAATACATATAAGATTAGGTCTAACATAATCTTACCCGCTCATCTAATATATTCTAATAAACTTTCCAAACAAATCACATTCTAGAAAATCCTAATACAGTCAGATTGATCCAATGACAATTAAAACTTTTCATGATTATCCTATTTCCTAAACCCTTCACCAATTATGACCTCCTATGCTGAGCATAGGTGTTATCATATAGGTGGTCTATCATTTGATACACCACAGTAGTTTAGATGAAACAATAGACAAAATCTAAGAGTGATTTTACTGAAATATCCAGGAAATTCGATACCTGGTTTCTCTCCTAGAGCTACTGCTCAATACAAAAAAGATTATGCATAACATAGTCATAATCTTACACTTTCATCTTATTTATTCCCATGAACTTTCTAAACAAGTCAGATTCTAAAAAATCCTAAGACAATCATTTTGATCCCATAACAATGATAGACCTCCAATACAATACACCTATGCTTGTAAGAAATCGCAATTAGTGGAAGGTTTTGGAAAATAAGATAATCATGGAAAGTTTTAATCGTCATAGAATCAGTTTGATTGTCCTAGGAATTCTTAAAATCATGTTTGTTTGGGAAAGTTTGTGAGCATAAATTAGATGAGCGTAAATGGGTGGTATGCTTAATGTTTATTGAGTGTTGACAGTTAGGAAAATTAAATTCTAAAGATTTGATTATTTTTAGTTCCCTTATTTATAGGGATTGTTTATTATTCTGCGATTAAAGTTGTGATACATGTATAGCCAATATAATTCTAGCCCTAGGTTGTAAATGAATATCAGAAAATAAAAATACAGAAAACAAGGTGATTTTTTCTCACCATTTTCACATGGTATCAGAACTATAAGAATAATAATTCTACCTTATTTTTATTTGATGGAGATATAATGAAGTGTCCAATGGGTCATGGTGATTTGAAGGGAAACCATCACACCTTTTTTAGAAAGGAAAGCAAATAAAAAAAGAAAAAGGGTCCACAAAATCATCTTTCTTTAAAAAAACCCATGTTTTGGTTCTGCCACTAGGACTAGGATTGGGGTTCCATCTTAAAAATAAATCCGAAACATGTCGAGTTTTTCATAACTTTCATCATATGATTCAAACAGTACCAAACGTCTATAAGAATGCTTTATGCTTAGTACCGACAATGGTACTAAATATTTCAATACCACCCTCGGTCTCTATCTTCTCCAGAATGGGACTGTTCATCAAAGCTCGTGTGTCGATACTCTGCAACAGAATAGAGTTGCTGAACGCAAAAATCGCCATCTCTTAGAAGTAGCTCGTGCACTTATGTTCACTATGCATGTCCCTAAATATCTTTGGGGCGTCGCTGTTCTTACCGCTGCTTATCTCATTAATCGCCTTCCTAGTCGACCCCCTTAGTTCAAAATACCATATTATGTTCTTCATTCTCTACATCCTCACATCTCTACAAATACTCTACTGGTAAAAATATTTGGTTGCCCTACTTTCGGAGCAAATTTGATCCTAGAGCCATTAAGACAGATTTTTTGGCTTACTTTCCTACCCAAAGAGGCTATTGGTGTTATTGTCCCATCACCAAAAAATCATTTATCTCATGTGACGTCACCTTTTTCGAGGATACTTCTTACTTCATTCCCACATCGCTTTAGGGGGAGTACAACCATCACCAGCAAGAAGCTCAGTGGTCGTGGGGGTTAGAATTACCCTTAACCACTCCTTTTCCATTTACTTCTTCCACTCCACCTTCTTTTCCCTCTTGAACCAGAAAATCTACCAATCTCTCCAAAAACAACCTCTCCTGAAATCACCAAACCAGAAGGACATCCTCAAGACCAAAACGTACAGAAAGAGATTCAGGTGTATTCCAGGAGAGAAAGAAATAAAGAAGTTACGAATCCTCAGCACAGTCAAACACCCAATCCAATGATAGAACCACTTCCCTCAAAAGATCCAGGTACTCTTCCATCAAACAATCAATCAGATTTAGATATTCCTATTGCATTGAGGAAAGGAACTAGATCTTGCACCCAACACCCCATTTCAAAGTTCATTTCTTATTCAAAATTGTCATCTGCATTTAAAGTTTTTGCTTCTAGTCTATCAAATGTTGTGATTCCCAAGAATATCGAAGAAGCACTTGATTCTCCCCGATAGAAAACAACAGTTCTTGAAGAAATAAAAGCACTTAAATAGAATGGAACGTGGAAATTAGTGGAGTTACCACAAGACAAGAAGGTAATAGGGTGCAAATGGGTGTTCACGGTCAAATACAATGCCAATGGATCTATTGAGAGGTGTTGCCAAGGGTTTTACTCAAACCTATGGAATTGACTACACTGAAATGTTCGCTCCAATTGCCAAACTCAACACTATCAAAGTTCTACTATCGCTAACAGTTAACTTGGAATGGGAGTTGCATCAACTTGATGTAAAGAATGCATTCTTGAATGGGGAACTTGAAGAAGTATATATGAGTCAGCCTCCGGGATTTAAAGAATCTCTCAAGACAACCAAAGTTTGCAAGCTGAATAAATCATTATGGCTTGAAACAATCTTCTCGAGCATGGTTCAATCATTTCCTGAAAGTTTGATAGGCTTGCTAAGCCTATCATCTGATTCACCTACACTAGAAGGGGTGTTAGACACACAGGTCAGGGGTAGGCTGAGTCATTTGGGGTGGTGAGCTGGTTGTTAGTTTTTTGGAGGGTATTTTGGGTACTGTGTAGGCCTTTTAGTGCCTCGGGGAGCTATTGTTTTGGTTATGCAAGAATTGAGATAATTCTCTGCATCATGGAGAGTTCTCTCTCCCTTTTTGTATGAGAATTGGTCTCTTTAGATATATCAATAAAGCTTCCAAGACTAATTCCATTTTTGCTACTGTTTCATTGATTTTCCTTCTGTTCATTCTATGTTATTGAGTATTATTGTTGCTGCTGTAAATTAACTGAACCAGGTCCTATCATTTGGTATCAAAGGCGTCATTCGAGGTGCATGCCGGTGACTACGCAAATGGAAACGAGAGTGGATGGAGTAGAATCGGCAATGTCCAGCGTTCAAAGTCAGCTTAATGACCATGGAGTTGTACTTAAGGATCATGGGGTGGAGCTTGGGTCCATGAAAAAAGTTCTGGATCGTTTGGTTACTACACAAGGCAGAGTTGCCGATGAACTCACCTCCCTCCAAGAAGGGTCGATCGGATTTCAGGGCTCCGGTCGTCGTCTTCAGGGCAACGGGTCCACCGCTACTGGTGGAGGTGGATCCAATGGAAGAGTAGCTGAGGTTGGAGAGTGTCGAACTGAATTTCGAGCTCGGAAAATTGAATTACCAGTGTATACCGGCGATGACCCAGATGAATGGATGTACCGAGCCGAACGCTACTTCGAATTACAGCGATTATCTCTGGTCGAGCAACTGGAAGCGACTGTCTTATGCTTGGAAGGGGCGGCTCTCAGCTGGTTTCGCTGGGAAAACCAAAGGAGACTCATCACGACCTGGGAAGAATTGAAGTCGTTATTACGGCGATTCCGTCCCACCCATGAGGGCACTGTGTACGATCGGTTCTTTGTGCTCCAACAAGTCACCTCAGTTCAAGATTACCGGAGGAAGTTCGAATCGTTGGCTGCTTCAGTGGGAACAATGGGTGAGCCGGCATTACAGGCGGCTTTCATGAAAGAATTGAAGGTTGAGATTCAGGCTCCGTTGAGGGTTTTGGAGCCCAATGGGCTGATACATATGATGGAGCTTGCTGAACAAATAGAGGCCAATCCGGCCCTCACTGAAGTGGGCCAAGTGGGCCCATTAGGTCAGGCCCACGAACCCCATTATCCACTATCATTGTACCAGAACCCAGCAAGGGCACTTACGTATCGTCCCCAACCTCTTCAACACACACGACTCCGACCAGTACAAGCTCCAAGTCGCCATCTTCTCTGGCGATTTCTCCGGTCTACCGTCGGTTAACAGAAACTGAGATACAAGAGAAGAAACGTAGTGGCGTGTGTTTCAAGTGCGATGGGCGCTGGACTCGTGGACATGAATGCACACAAGCTGAAGTACAAGTAATCATCATCCAGGAAGAGTCGATGGAGGACCCGCCCCCTGACCCTATCGCTGATGCCCTCAGAATTACAGATCCGACAGAAGCTGTCGAAGCTCACATGGTAGAAGTGTCCTTGAATGCTGTGGTGGGGTTAACCTCTCCAAAAACCATGAAAATTCTGGGTTCTATTCATGATCAAGAGGTGGTTGTTCTTGTGGATAGTGGGGCGACACAATTTTATTACCACTGAATTAGCCCATAAATTGGCTCTTCCCGTGTCCACAACAGAGGCTTATGGAGTTCAAATGGGGAGTGGTCAAGCGGTAAAAGGGGAAGGGGCTTGTCGATCGATTCCTTTGGCACTCCAAGAATTGGAAATTATCGAAGACTTTCTGCCCTTACAATTGGGCAGTACTAATGTAATATTGGGAGTTCAATGGCTGCAAACCTAGGGGGAAACCACTCACCATTGGAAGGAGCACACTATGAAATTACGAGTAGGAGGTAAACCTGTCATTTTGCGAGGTGATCCTCTGCTCCATAAGACTCGTATCTCACTGAAAAATATGATAAGGCTGCTGCAACATGAGAAACACGGGGTGTGGGTGGAATTGGGTTGTGTATCAGTTTGTCAAGTCGTTGCTGAGTATTCGGAAGGAATCAACCAAGTGTTACAGCGGTACGAAACAATGTTTGAAACACCTACTTCTCTTCCTCCTTCGAGAAGCCCATACCATAACTCTTCATCCAGATGCTACACCGGTGAGTGTTCACCCATATCAGTATCCTCATAGTATCAAGGATGAAATTGAAAAAATAGTGCATGATATGCTGAATGGGGGCATCGTCCAGCCTAGTAACAACCCCTATTCTAGCCCAATTCTCTTGGTTAAGAAGAAAGACGAGGGTTGGAGGTTTTGTGTGGATTACCGAGCTTTGAATCGGGCCACGGTACCCGATAAGTTTCCCATTCCAGTTATAGATGAGCTGATTGATGAGTTGCACGGGGCGCAAGTGCTTTTGAAGTTGGATTTACGTTCCGGTTATCATCAAATCCGTGTGAAGCCGGAAGACGTTCACAAAACAGCCTTTCGGACTCATGAAGGCCACTATAAGTTTGTGGTGATGCCATTCGGGTTGACTAATGCTCCAGCGACTTTCCAATCTCAAATGAACGAGATTTTCAAACCTCACCTTTGCAAATGAGTGCTGGTATTTTTCGATGACATACTCGTTTACAGCCTAGATGAGCAAACTCATGTCAAAGACCTTGAGATGGTCTTACAAACGCTATCGAAACATCAATTTTTTGCCAACTTGAAGAAATATTGTTTCGAGCAGCGACACGTTGAATACCTTGGGCACATTATTTCGGGTCAAGGCATAGCGGTTGATCCCTCTAAGATCCAAGCCATGCTTGATTGGCCGCTGCCCAAAACAATTAAAGAGTTGAGAGGTTTTCTCGGTCTCATTGGCTATTATCGGAAATTCGTCAAGGATTATGGGACCATTGCGAGACCCCTTACTGATTAGCTCAAAAAAGATCTGTATGGGTGGACGGATGAAGCTATAGTGGCGTTTGAAACCTTGAAAAAAGCCATGACTACGATTCCCGTCTTGTCTCTTCCCGATTTCACCAAGTTGTTTGTGGTGGAAACTGATGCTTCGGGGTTTGGATTGGGTGCTGTTTTGATGCAAGACGGTTGCCCACTAGCATATTTCAGTCAAGTTTTGAAGCCAAAAGCGAGGCTGAAATCAATTTATGAAAAAGAATTAATGGCTATTGTTCTTGCTGTACTCAAATGGCGACCTTACCTTCTAGGAAGGTGTTTTGTTGTCCGAACTTATCAAAAGAGCCTCAAATTCCTGCTGGAACAGCGACTGGTCACGCTTGAACACCAGAAATGGTAGTGAAACTATTGGGGTACGATTTCACCATTCAGTATCGTCCTGGTGAGACAAATCGGACTGCTGATGCTTTGTCCAGGGTCGGCCCAGTGGAGTGTTCTTTTTTAACCTCCACCACATGGCTGGATTGGGATGATGTTCATCGTGAGGTTGCTATGATGTGTTTCTTTCTCGCGTAAAGGTTGATCTGGAGCAGGGCAAAACTATTGTTGGTTTGGCAATCGTTCAAGAGTGGCTGTTGTATAATGGGCGGTTGGTTTTGTCCTCCACCTCTTCATTGATTCCTCACTTTTTGAGAGAGTACCACTGCTCTCCTATTGGAGGACATTCGGGGGAGCTTCGCACTTACCAACGCTTGAAAGGTGACATATATTGGGTAGGCATGAAGGCTAAAGTGCTGGAGATTTGTCAACGAAACAAACACTTAGCTAGCAATGTCTCCTGGGGGTTTACTCCAGCCATTGTCGCTGCCGGGGTATTATGGTCCTTTTTCGGTTCTGAAACGCATTGGCAAGGTGGCTTATCGTTTGGACATGCCTCCTTCAGCTGCCATTCATCCTATTTTTCATGTGTCTCAACTCCGCACTGCTGTCGGTAATGTCCACTCTTCAACCACACTTCCCCCCACTTTGACCTCTGACTTGGAGCTCATTGCGGAGCCTGCAGAGCTACTGAATGTGCAGCAGAACCCATCATCTCCAGACCAAGCTGTGGAGGTGCTGATTCGTTGGAAAGACCTGCCATTGTTCAAAGCTACCTGGGAGAAGTTTGATGCCATCTGAGCTCAATTTCTAGCCTTCAACCTTGAGGGCAAGGTTAAAAAATTTGGGAGGGTAATGATAGGCTTGCTAAGCCTATCATCAGATTCACCTACACTAGAAGGGGTGTTAGACACACGGGTCAGGGGTAGGCTGAGTCATTTGGGGTGGTGAGCTGGTTGTTAGTTTGTTGGAGGGTATTTTGGGTACTGTGTAGGCCTTTTAGTGCCTTGGGGAGCTATTGTTTGGTTATGCAAGAATTGAGATAATTCTCTCCCTTTTTGTATGAGAATTGGTCTCTTTAGATATATCAATATAGCTTCCAAGATTAATTCCATTTTTGCTACTGTTTCATTGATTTTCCTTCTGTTCATTCTCTGTTATTGAGTATTATTGTTGCTGCTATGAATTAACTGAACCAGGTCCTATCAAAGTTGTCAAAGAACTTGGCTATATACAAGGTCAGACTGATCACACTCTTTTTGTTAAACACTCGGGAATTAGAAAAATGGCAGTATTGATTGTGTATCTTGATGACATAATTATCAATGGTAATCACATAGAAGAGATGAATTCAATCAAAAAAATGTTGGCAAAAGAGTTTGAAGTCAAGGATCTCAGGGCACTCAAGTATTTTCTGAGTATGGAATTTGCTGGAAGCAAAAAAGGTATTTCTGTGTCCCAAAGAAAATACTCTAGACCTTCTAAAAGAGACAGGCATACTCGGAAGTAGGCCCAGCAAAACTCCAATCAAGCTCGGAGACAAAAAGAAAATGTTTGAAGGAAGTCCTGTTGACAAGGGAAGGTACCAACAACTAGTAGGAAAACTCATCTACCTCTCACATACTAGACCTGACATTGTCTTTGCAGTAAGTCTAGTAAGTCAATACATGCATGATCTGTGTCAAGGACATCTCGATGCAGTATATAATTTTGATGTATCTCAAGCAAACACCAGGAAATGGCCTTTTCTTTAGAAAGACAACTGAGAGAAAGGTTGAGGTGTTCACAGATGCAGACTAGGTTGGTTCAGTTGATGATAGAAAGTCTACATCTGGATATTGCACAATGGTATGGGGAATGTGGTAACATGGAGGAGTAAAAAGCAAACAGTGGTTGCAAGAGAAGAAGTACTGAAGCAGAGTATAGAGTCATGGCCCATGGGGTTTGTGAAGCAATATGGATCAAACGTCTATTGGAGGAATTGAAGATTGAGGAAGTACTATACATCATGACAGAACTAAATATGTGGAAGTTGATCGTCACTTTATTAAAGAAAGGATTGATAGATGAATTATCAGCATTAGATATGTGCATACGGATCAACAGCTAGCTGATATACTATCTGAACAAGTATTTGATTTTCTAGTAAACAAGCTTGGACTCATCAATATCTATAGTCCAGCTTGAAGGGGAGTGATGACAGTTAGGAAAATCAAATCATAAAGATTTGATTATTTTTAGTTCCTTGATTTATAGGGATTGTTTATTATTCTGTAATTAAAGTTCTGATACATGTATAGCCTATATAATTCTAGCCCTAGGTTGTAAATAAATATCAGAAAATAAAAATAAAAATACAAAAAACAAGGTGATTTTTTCTCACCATTTTCACATTGAGCAGTAGCTCTAGAAGAGAAATTAAGTCTCTTGAATTTCTAGTCTATTTTCAATAAAAATTACTCTCAAACCCAAAAGGGTAGCTCAAATTGTTAGGCATGTGGTTTTCTTCCACATGGTGATAAGAATTATAGGCCTCCCTAAGGTTCACTTACTCAAGAATAAATAAGAAGAGCTAGTTATTAAATAGACTTTTTATTATTGGTTGAAGGGTTATCCAATAGAATTATAAGATTTGTCCTAGGTGTAAGAAGTGACTAGTATATATTGAATTTTGTTCTAGAGGATTGGCTATTGAAGACTGTCATTTGTAATTGAGAGAGTTTTGCTCTCGGTGAGAGTTCCAAGCCTCTCAGATGCTTGGTTGTATTGATATTTTTTTGAGTTGATCAATTAAGGATGTGAAGTTCATTCAAAGATTACTCTAGTCTATCACAAGGTTTGAGGTTTAAGTCTTTCCTGGGTACCTACATAATTATTGCTAAAGTTTTATGGTCCCTAAACATTGTTGGTTGTGTTACAAATGCAACAAGAAGTACGATCCAGGCCATCAGTGCAAGGAACTCCAGGTAATCTTGTTACATGAGTTTGCCCCAAAAGAGATTGAGGATATAATGGAGTGCCTTCAGGACGACATTAAGCAAGAAGCAATGTAGATGGAGAATCAAGGGGTGGAAGCGTTCCTAAATTCTGTTGTGGGACTCACCGCACCAAAAACTCTCAAGTTGGCTAGACACGTTGATAAATAGCTTGTGGTGGTCCTAATAGATGGCAGGGCTACCCACAACTTCATCTCTAATGTGTGAATGCACACCTTGAAGATTCTTATCACTCAAATTGAACCTTATGGGTTGGTATTTGGGACGGGCACAACTACAAAGATCTGAGGCATATTTAAGGGAGTCAGGGTCACGATGTAAGGAGTGGAGATTGTTGAGGATTTTCTTCCTTTAACTTGGGTAGTACAAACCTTATATTGGGCATTCAATTGTTCGAAATGTTGGGGGTGATTCACATCGATTGGAAAACTCATTACAAGGTGATTTGATGTTGCACAAAACTATGGTGTCTTTGAAGGCAATGATGCATACTATTAAACACGAAGGACATAGGATGATTATTGAGCAAGGAGGTCCTTCTGTTCCATATGTCAAATCACAAGAAGTACTCATGCGATACGATCAGTGTTCCAAGATTCCAAGGACATGTGTTGAAATTCTGATGGAGCTCTCACCATTATGGGGCAACAAACATGTTATTGTTTTGTGCAAGGGCTAGTCTGCGATAAGTGTCTAGCCTTACAGTTACCCACTAGTACAAAAGGATGCTATTAAACAATTAGTTGAAATGTTGGCAGCAAGCATCATCCAACAAAGTGTTAGCCCATTCTCTAGTCATGTCTTGCTCGTTCGTAAAAATGACCAAGTTGGAGATTGTGTCCATTCTTGAGTATTGAGCTGTGAGACAGTACTACAAGTTTCCAATTCCAGTCATAGACAAGCTTTTAGATGTGATACATGGAGCTACTATTTTTTCAATGCTTGGCCTTAAATCTAGATACCATCAAATTCGTGTGAAACCAAAGATGTGCACGAGACTGCTTTTCGTAAGCACGACGGCCACTACGAGTTCTTGGTTATGTCTTTAGGCCAATGCTCCAATAACATTCCAATCTCTTATGATTGAGGTTTTCCATCACCACCTTCATCAATTTGTTTTGGTGTTTTCATGGTGATATCTTAGCGTATTATAGCCGCAAATTGCATGACCATGCTTGTCATTTATTGATCGTCCTTTAGCTTTAGAACAAGCGTAAACTCTATGCCAATCTCAAAAAGTGTTGTTCACTAAGGAGAGTTCACAGTATTTGGGCCATATAATTTTCGATGATGAGGTGGCAGTGGACTAATCTAAGGTGTGAGTGATGTTAGATTGGCTGAAGCCTCAAACTATTCGAGAATTGCATGGATTTTTGGAGCTCACGGGTCACAAACGTAAGTTTGTTCGGGGTTATAGTGAGATGGTGTGGCATTTGAGGCTCCCAAGCAAGCCATAACTACAGTTCTAATATTATTGCATCCTAATTTTGATCAGCCTTTTGAGGTGGAAACCAACGCTACGGGGTATGAAGTTGGGGAAGTTTTGATGCAAGGACAGTGGCTAGTGGCATTTTATAGTCAAATTTTGGGTCAAGAAGTGAGAATGAGGCCTGTATATGAGAAGGAATCGATAGCCATTATATTTGCTACATTCTTGGAGGATGATTTGTGGTACACACAGTTCAACAAAGCGTAAAGTTTTTATTGGAATAACAAATAGTGGCCCTGAAATATCATCATTAGATGGCCAAGCTTATAAAATTTTGAGATTCAACATAAGTTGACAGCTGGTGGCTGATGCCCGTGTCAATCAGCTAGTGGAGTGTCACAATTTGCTTGTTTCTCAAAGGATTGGTTTGGATGCTTTGCAGAAAGAATTGGAGTGTGATACTTTTTTGACAAAAAATATTTTAGATCTTTAGCAAGGACACTCGTGAGCTGTTGGGTTTCCTATGGACCACAGACTGTTGATGTATAAGGGGCGGCTAATGTTGTCTAAAGATTACTCTCTCATTATGATCATCTTGTGTGAGTACCACAACTCTCCTCTAGGTGGACATGAAGGTGAGGGAAAACATTGAAACATATTGCATCTTATTTTTATTGACTTGGGAAGAGGAAGACAGTAGCTGAATGGGTACACAATTGCCAGGGTTGTCGAAAACACAAATCCATGGCCATTTTGTCAGTTGGATCATTGCATCCTATTTCCTTACCTTCCTTGGTTTGCAAGGATTTGGCCATAAATTGCATATAATGGTTCCCTAGATCCCAAGGCATGGATATCATCTTGGTGTGGATCTATTGAGCAAATACGCATATTTCATTCCTATGAAGCTTTCATTCACTGCTTGTATTGTTGCTTAAATAATTTTAAAGGAAGTGGTTCATTTGCATGGGATGGGATACCGAGATTGATTATCTTAGACCGCGATAAGGTTTCCACGAGTCATTTTAGTTGTTCAAGTTGCTAGGTACAAACTTTCTCCATAACACCACATATTACCCTCAAATGGACGGTTAATCAGAGGTTGTGAATAGGTGCTTGGAAGGTTACTTGCTTTGCTACACTTTAGAGAGTTCGTCTTCTTGGATGTGTTGGTTCTCTTGGGATGAATATTAGTACAATACATCATATCGTATGGCAACAAAACACACCCCATTGAAAGTTTTGTATGGTCACAATCCACCTTCACAGATTCGGTACAAGCCGAGCACTACTACAATATCCTTAGTGAATGAGAAGTTGGAGGAGCGAGAAGCCTAGTTGAATGATCTTAAAATGCATCTCCTACGAGCACAACAACGAATGAAGGACTCGTCATATAAAAAAAGACGAGATGTGCATTTTGAGGTGGGGGAGAAAGTGTTAGTAAAGTTGAAACCATACCGATCGAAGACCCTAGCTACTAGGAGGAATGAGAAACTCTCCATGTTTCTATGGACCATTTGAAGTACTCTCACACATTGGGGTGGTAGTGTACAAGCTGGTTCTACTGCCCACATCTTCGATATATCCAATATTCCATGTATCTTAACTTTGAAGAGCTCATAGCATAACCAACTCAATCACCATCGCTGCCCCTACAATAGAGCCCGGTTTTGGAGTTGATAGTTGAACTAGCTAAAGTGATTGACAAAAGAAACAGCCGCATAGATGGGTTGGTAGAAGTAGAGGTGATGATCAAGTGGGAGAACGAGAATCTATACCCCTTTTGAAGCGTCTTGGAAAAACTACACCAACTTACAGCAGCAGTTTCCTAAAAGTTTGGGTGTGAGGTGATGATAGACCTCTAGTACAATACACCTACATTCATAGGAAATTATAGTTGGTGGATGGTTTTGGAAAATAGGATAATTATAGCAAGTTTAATTTGTCATAGAATCAGTTTTATTGTCTTAGGATTTTCTAGAATCATGTTTGTTCGAGAAAGTTTATGAGCAGAAATTAGATGAGAGTGTAAATTGGTGGTTGTGCCTGTTTTAATGTGTATTTAGCAGTAGATCTAGGAGGGAAACCAGGTCTCTCGAATTTCCTAGCTATTTTCAATAAAAATCACTCTAGATTTCCCTTATTGTTTCATCTATACAACTGTGGTGTATTAGACAATTAAAACTTTTCACCAACTATGATTTCCTATGCCAAGCATAGGTGTAACGTATTGGTGGTCTACCACTCATTTGGCACATCAGTGGGTCTTAAAGACAATGCATAATATTATTCTTTCTGTTCATCATAAACAAATACTCCATTCCCTTCCTACGTTACTCGCACTTTTCAAACAATCACTGCAGTAATGAATCCAACACAAAGAAAGTACCTTATGAAGAGTCCTGATAAAAACTAATAATAAAAAAAAAAGTAATCATAAGCAGCAAATTTTCCATGCACTCTGCTTTACAAGAAGGGTTAAACTGCTTTATACAAATGTTAACCCATGTTGAACAGCTGCAAGATCCAAGCCGAATTCAAATGTACAACACTAAATATATACAATCTCAAACAACCTAAAATGCATCATGTTTACACAAATCAGTTTAAATATTCTTATAAGACACTAAATATATACTTCCAGTAACAATTGATTCAACATAACTTATTTTCACCATGTCCAACAATCATTAGTTTTCTCCATTTCTACATTAGAATATTCTGCAGCCTTGAATGCTAAAAGTAAGAATGTAACTACAAGGAATGATCATCTGTTAAAATATTTAGCTACTTAACAATTGTCCATGAGCTGAAGAAGTACACTAAATGTTACAAAATACTTATGCCAAACTAAAAGGTATATTAGATGCTATGTCAGGAGAACGAAAACGGAGTTTCAAACAATCAAAAGTCTATTGCACAAACCTTGGGCTCAAGGACTCTGTCCACAAAGAATGATGTAAGTACAACCAGTGAAAAAAGAAATGTCAATCCCATAGTGGATGCGAACAACCAGTTCCTTTCTCCTGATAGCTCATTTGCTTTGAAGAGATTCATAAATTGATACTTTGGCTTTGCTGTATATTTTAGTAAAAGCAAAGTTGCAATGAACTCTAGAGTTTGAGCCAGAAGCAGTGATATGGCCTGCGCTAGAAAGAAGAATTGGGCAGAGATCAACTATCAATAGACAGGTTGATTGAATACCAAGCTACAGCTTTGTCAGCGAAGATTTCACATATAGCTGAAATATTTTATGGTAACTTGGTCAGCAAAAATCTGAATGCTGAGAAAGAATGCTAATAAAGGTGAGAATCGAAAACTTGTAAATGATACTGCAAAGCTAATTATTTGAAGTGAATCCTTACATATTTACATATAATATCTGATAATTATATAAGTTATCCTGTAAGTAACAGTGTTTTATCTTTTATATTTCTTAGTCTTTTATTTATTTAAGTTGGCATTTTAACTTTCCTACTAAATGTTTATCTAAACAGTCTATGAATTTTCCCTCTCTAATTGTATCTTCCTCCTCCATTTCTCTCCATAGTCCTTGACTATGCTTTCTATCTTCTTACTACTCCTTCCTCAGCTTCTTTTTCCCTATAGTCCAATGTAACAACAAACAGCCCATATGGTTAAACCATGTGTAGAGTAATATTACTAGTCATAATCCTATTGCCGAGTGAGGATTAGATGGAAATTTGATCATGACCGAAGAGGATCTTAATATGTACTGACCTCAGTGTGACAGATACTGCTTTTTCCTTCTATTCTGACAACTCCAACAATTCAATAATTAAAAATAAAATAATAAATTGCTAATAGATGCATAAATACACATATATTTATATGTACTGACCTCAGTTTGAGGGTCAAGAATAGGTTCTTGCAGTAATTCAGCCACCACAGACAACCAGCCAAAACTCAAAGGAATGTGTAAAGTAAACATATAAAAGGCCATGGTGCTCCATACACTCCCACTATCCCATGGAGTATCTGGTGAGAGTGCCGAGAAGCTCTATAATTAAGAAGCACAAAATGTCATTTCCATACTTCACATTTCATATTTGTACACAAAATAATAATCAAATGAAACCAAATAAGAACATCATAGTAATCTCTAATCACCCATATTGATTTATGTTCTACCTGAGAAGAAGCTTCGTGGATGTTGTCGTTTTCAGCGGAAAAGCGTTTAAAGGAAGCAACGGAGCTTGACTTAGAAGAATTGTTGGAGACACAGAGAAGAGTAGTCGAAGAAAAAAGAGACAAATTCAGTGGTGCGCGAAATTGGGCACTAAATTTTGAGGGTGAGGGTGAGGGTGAGAATGTAGAGAAGTAGTTGAAAGGTTGCTTAAGCTGCTTTATGATCATTTTGAACACAACCAACCATATCTTGGCAATGCCCTGCTTTTCCTACACCTCCACAAGCTGTCGTAATGCTAAATTTCAATTTTCCCTATTTCTAATTAATTTTTATTTATTTATTTTCCCTATTATTTCTAATTGATTAATTATTATTAAATAAAGGTAAAAAAGTTTTACCTCTATGTTTTGCCTAATTGATCGGTCCTTTCTTTTATTAAATGATAATTTAGATTATACAAAATAAAACAATTCAAATCCTAAATCTAATTTTAGTCAAATTATTTTTTTAATACGATCAAAATACCCTTATATATTTTAATTATTAAATTAATTCAATAATAAAAATAGATTTTAAAATAGAAAATTAATATAAAATTTTAATTAAATCATTATTGGCCTAGGCACCACGAATGATGACAACAGAGCATCCACAAACGGGCATCGATTTACAACCCTCATCGCTAGAAACTCGACCCATCCATTTATGACGACTTCAGCGTCGATCTCTTTCTAGTAACCACTTCAGGGTAGGATTCGTCTTTGGCTCGAAGTGAACAACGAAGCATGGAGATGAGGGTCACAGTGAAGGAAGAAGGTGAAGGGGGAGATGAGGGTCACAGTAAAGAAGGTGAAGGTCACTATCAAGAACAGAAGAAAAAGAAAGAGGGAAATTAAAAGTTTATTTTATTTTTAATTTTTGTTTGTATTTCTATATGAAAATTAATTTTGGAGGTTTGATGTTAATGTAATAAGTTTAGGATTTATAATTTTAATTTTGATGTTAGGTTTAAGTTTAAATTATATTTAGAATTAAAATATGGGAAAATACCATTTTGGCCCCTATATTTTTTCCGAATACGCGATCGGCCCCTGTGTTTTTCCCGAATACGCAATCAGCCCCTATATTTTGTTAAATGACAATTCGGACCCTGTGTGTGTGACAAAATTGATCAAAATAGTACCCTAGACCCAATTTTGGTGAAAATATTTTCAATTATAAGATCAATTCTCGAGTCATTAGTGATGCGATAGGTGCAGAGAAGTGGAGAAAGAGGTGAAGGAGCTTAGAATGAAAGATTATATTTGAATTTTTTTTTTACCAAAATTGGGTATAAGGTACTATTTTGATCCATTTTGTAAAACACAGGGTTTGAATTGTCATCTAACAAAACATAAGGGCCGATCACGTATTCGAAAAAAATACAGAGGCCAAACTAGTATTTTCTCTTAAAATATTTATATTTAATTAAAAATTATTTTATTAATTTTTTTATATTTTAAAATCAATTGAATTTATTTTTTATTTTAAAATATATTATTGTTATTCAATAATTAAAAAAAATAAGGGTATTTTGGTCTTATTAAAAAATTGTTTGACCAAAATCAGGCTCAATGTATCATTTTGTTCCCTTTTGCAAAACGTAGGGTCCAAATTGTCATTTAACAAAACAAATGGTCTAATCAGTAACTTTTGCACAACATAGGTGCCAAAATAGTATTTACCTTATTGTAATTAAATAAAACTTTAAAATTATTGAAACCCTAACTATAATAAACAAAAAATCAAAATTAAACATAAACCAAAATTAATTAAAATCTCCAAATAATAAATCACATCCTTGAAACCAAGGTTTAAAACCCATATCAAATCAAAACATGCTCACCTAGATTAAAAACCTAAAAATTAATCAAAACTAGTTCTTGAGTTCATCATTCTAACCTGGATTTAAGCATCAATACAACTTCTATATATAAAAAAAAAAAAATCAAACTTGCAGAGCATTAGAACAGATCTCACCCATGATTGAGTGAACAAAATCTCAGAGGCATATACAAAACACAATCTATAGTCTAGTAGAAAAAAATACCGATCTGAAATCAATAAAAACACCTAAAATTGAAACACATCCAAGAAATGAGAAAATTTTTAGATAAATTAGGTACCAAGCCATTGTCTCAGCAACAACCTTGCCACGACAACTTCAGCCCCTGATCTTCCTCAGAGACTTCACTGCAAGATTCGAAAAAAGCTCATGTCGAAGACGTGCTTGATTAGTGTTCAAAAATATTATTTTATTAGTCTTAAAGTGTAAAATTAATTAAGTTTTAATTAATATTTTCATGGATTTATTGTCATATATTTTATATTTGAAAATATTAATTTTAATTTAATTTGTGTTTAATTTTCAGGAAATAAAATGTATTTTGACACAAAGAAAAAGAAAGAAATATAATTTAAAAAATTATGATAAAGTGGTATTTTGAAGGTGACTTAAGCCCAAAACCAAGCCCAGCCCAATCTTTCAGCAGGTGCACATGCTGCCATGTGGCAGCAGGCCATTTGTCCAGCCAAGCCGCTACCAGTCGAGCCGCCTGCACCAGCTCCACCAGCTGCTTGACACGTGTCCCCTGCTAGCCACCCACCTGACGAAGTCGAGCCGCGAGCCGTCCCATCAGCTGCCACACCTAACGCATGCCTGCCAGGACTGACGCATCTGACGCCACGGTCCCACGTCGCCTGCCACGCCTCCATGCTGAGCCAACCAAGGGACGCCACACGTCCCACTGCCTGGCGGTTGCTCCCCACACCCCAACAAAGCAGCTGCCACCATTCTGCCGAGCCAATCAATTTCCGCCCCGTGGCCCAGATGTCTCCCATGGCTCACCACCATTTGCCCCACTTCCATCTGTTTTTATGCCACTTTCCCACTATTTTGTACACGATTTTACTTTCTTTTGGGTCTATTTTCTCTATAAATAGAGAACCACAATCAATGTAAAGGATCAGATTGGAGAGTGGAAAAAAACACTTTGTATTTTGTTTCTTTTCTTATTTCTAGTTTAATTTTGCTTGTTTTAGGTGACAAAAATGAGTGAATTATTTTAGAAATATTGGTGAGGTTGGAGTGTAGTTGTTGTACTTTTCATTCTCAATATTGATATTGATTCTTCTTATGCTTCATTTCCATATCTCATTCATTATTTTGTTTCTCATCTTTTAATTTCTTTTCTAAAATTATTTAGCATCTTTTACATAAGTTCAATCATGCTTTTCTTATGTAACTTAGATTGTTAATTTATTTTAGTATATTTGTTATATTGTATGTCTTTTACTGCATTCTGCCAATGGTATTTTGTCGCTCTTGGATATATAATATGATATGCTATGAAATTAAGAGTTAGATTCAATTTAATCTAGATTATTTAATTTGTGCTTTTAACATATACATCTTGTTACACCCAGATTTTGAGACCTGAGATTGTGACCTCGAAAGCTGGATTCGTCAGGTGTGAGCTCGCGATAGCTAAAGTGCACGTTCGTGGTCCAGATGCCAAACCCTCGAAACAAGGTGGCAACCTCGAAGATAATGTAACCTCGGAGTTCTTTCTAATCTCGAAAGACATAGCATCGGAGTATATCCATTGACGGGTATCTTCGGATCAAGTAGCCCGAGCTTGGCATGGGTATGAGCTCGAAATGTAACGGCCTCGGTGGTATTTGCCCGCTTCGAGCTGGTCTTGGGGAAAGCTGCATAGCTCATAATTTACCTAAAGGCATGGACTGGCATGATGCTGATTGCCGGCCTCAAACGGCTTAGTGGGTCATCTGATGAGACGCAGTCCATGCATCCAAAAGATATTTATTGTTGTAACTTCCCTACATTAAAGGGATATTAACTAGTCTGTTACATGCCCCCTGGTCTTCAGGAGACGTTTCCTTGTATATAGGAGTTACAGAATTTAATGTCATTATTTCCATTAATGAAGAGGAGTATCTTCCCAAAATATGTGGGAACGAACTCTAAGAACCCTCTATAAATAGAGAGGTCATGAACACTTGTAAGGGGACAGATTTTTGATATCTTGAGGGAATTTCTGGAGAATTCATCCCCGAAGAATTTCCTGAAATATCCAAAGTCTTAATAACATTGACTCGTGGACTAGGCAGAGTTAACTGCTGAGCCACATAAAATTCTTATTGTTATTCTATATAATTTATCTGCGCCATAGTTCTTGTTGTTTAACTGCTCTACGTTTTAAGTTGACGAAAAACAGCGTCAATAATTTGGTGCTTTCATTGAGAGCCTTAAGCAATACAATCCCCGATTAGCTATGGCCGCGAATGATCAGAATATTCCTGAAGAAAACTATCCGCGGCGCCCTGGGAAGCAGCCGATGATGAATCCTGAAACTGAAGAGAGAAGTGAGTCCTCCGATTCTTGAGGACCTCCAGCTCCAAGGGATGATGAGGACATGTATTATAATCCTGAGCGGTATGTCCCCATTGTGGAACTTGAAAAACGACAGTTAAGAAAACAGTTGGCTGAAGCCAAGAAGCGGAACGAAGAATTGGCTAGGTTAGCCGCGGATGCGCAGGCGGCTCAGCCTCAACCTCCGCGAGACGTTCATGTTCCTCCCCGCAGGCCTTGTGGGCGACCTCGAAAAAATGCTGCCACAAGAGGAATGGAGCAACCTCGTCCACCAGCAAAGCAACCTGCTCCTTCGAGACCCCCAAGAAGTACTCGGGCTAGGGCTTCGTCTAACTCAACTACGAAGTTACCAGCAGAAACTGGGAATAGCCGAGCCCTTACAGAGGCTCAAACTCAGGTTCCTGGTAACACGCAGAATGTTATCGAGTCAGCACGGGCAAACTCGGGGTCATCCAGGCCCCGAAATGATTGGCAGCCACCGTCACCCATACGGTTCCTGCCGCACCAATAAGATACCCCTCAGCACCTCGGAGGAACACACAACCAACTCGGGGTGATGAGGCAAGGCGGGCAGGACGGAGACAGGGGAATAGAGAGGCTACTAGAGAACGAAGAGGCGACTAGCCTGCGAGAAGCCAAATGTCTCAATCTCGCACTGTAGAGACGAGGCAGCATGAAAGAAATCCGTCTCGGAACAATCATGTGACAAGCCTCGCCAGTGACGACTCAGGGGACGCCAGATCAGTCAGCATGTATGATCAAGAACGAAGAAATACTGGAAACCATAGGAACCGCTCCGACCTGCGGGAGAACCTGAATCAGAATCAGGGTAGTGGTAATCCATCGAACCCGGACCTGAGAGATCACCTAAATGGGCGCAAAGATCCCCTGCAAAGGCGCGAGCCTGGAATTGTGATCAATGATAGCCAATTTCAGGCAAGACCCCCTGCGGACCCGGTTCAAGAAAGAATTGATCCGCTGGAAAGGGCATTTAGGCTCTTGCAGAATGAGCGAGGTTGAAGTTGGGACGAGGATTTTGATGAGGAGCTCGAACCATTCGCTCCTCATATTTCCAACACTCTGTTTCCCCAAGGGTTTCAGATTCCTCATGTCCTGCCTTTTGAAGGGAAATCCGACCCGTACAGTTATTTGAGTACATTTAACACCATAATGAGAGCAAGTAATGTGGGTTACGAGCTCAGATGCATGTTATTTCCAGCATTGCTTACAAGACCAGCAAAAAACTGGTTCGAAAAATATAAGAAGCATTCAATCACTTCTTGGGATCAGCTATCAAAGGATTTCAAGAAGCAGTGTAAAGCCATGATCGGGGTAAGACCCGAAGCATCGACCCTTACCAACGTTCGGCAACAGCAGGGTGAAACATTGAAGAGCTACCTAACAAGGTTTAATCTGGAGGTCGCCTGAGCTCGGGATGTAGACGACAGCGGTCATCTAATGGTCGTCCAAGCTGGGGTAATGTCGGGAAGTCCCCTCTGGGATGATATGCAGAGAAAACCTGTGAGGTCCTTAACCGAGTTTAATAAGAGAGCTCAGAGGTTTGTCAATGTAGAAGAGGCGAGGTCAACACTAAATATGACCTCTCAGCCCGTAACTACAACGATAAACGTAAACTCTGCCTCGGCCTCGGCAAACCCATCAGCCTCAAAACCTCCTGCAGAAAACCCTTCCAAAAGGAAGAAGAATGAAGGAAGTAACCTCGAGGCAGAAGGGGGAAAGAAGAAGAAAGGGGAAAGGTATTTCTCCGTGTACAAAGTGTACACCGAGCTCAACGAGTCTCGGGAGAATATATACCTGGCTAATGAAAACCAGGTCCCTTTTAGGCGTCCAGACCCCATGAGAAATCAGAAGTCCAAGAGGGACTCTAGCAAGTACTGTCGATTTCACAAAGATACTGGGCACACTACTGATGAATGCAGGCAGTTGAAGGACGAGATCGAAGGACTGATCTTGAGAGGATACTTCAGAAAGTATGTCAGGAACCAGAATAATAATCAGGCTTCTACTAGCCAGAGGGCAGCTGCGCCACCGCCTGCTCAAAACAATAATTCCCGAGCTAGAGAAGAGGATAGGCCCCCTCCGATTGATGGAGAAGATGTGATAACCATCTTGGGCGGGCCTCATCTCACAGGGACGGGCAAGAATGCCCAAAAGCGATATGTGAACGAGCTAAAAACTAGGGACGGGTCCCCCTATGAACCCGAACCTAGAGCTCCAAAGTGCCAAAAGATTGAATCTCAACTGATAACCTTTACTGAGGATGATGCGTCCCATGTTCAGTTTCCCCACAATGACCCACGGGTCATCACTCTCCAGCTCGCGAATAAGAGAGTTCACCGACTTCTCATTGATAATGGGAGCTCAGTGAACATTCTTTATAACGCCACCTTAGAAAAGATGGGACTCGCGCTTCGAGACCTAAAAGCTTGTGCAACGACCTTGTCCGGTTTTTCAGGAGAGGGGATTGCCTGAATGGGGTCCATTGAACTCCCTGTAACCTTGGGAGACTATAAAGTCTTAGCAACCAAGATGATGGAGTTTGTAGTAGTGGACTTGCCATCGGCCTACAACGTGCTGCTCGAGAGACCCGCCCTAGTAGGGCTGGGGGTAGTGTAATGCTCCAAATTTCCTGGTGAGGTTTAGGACCTTGATTAGGAGGCTGGGAGGGCCATAATTGATTTATTATAGTATTTAATGATTATATGCATGTTTACGTGAATTATATTATTATATGATGGTGGATGCATGCATATGGGATAATTTATTATTGTGAGGGTATTTTGGTAATTTGGCCACTGTGGGTGTAATTGTATATTTTGGGTGCATGATTGTGATTAATTAATATAGCCACATTATAAGGTGGATTGGTTCGAGCTTATTGACATGAGATGATCATGGGGTGTAAGTGTTCGGTCTAGTCATAATGGGATTAAGTTCGGGGCTCGGGGTGAGTCTCGGGGTGAATTTAATGACCAGGGCATTACCGGGAATTAAAGGGTAATGGGATATGGATTATTGGTGTTTGGGAATATTGAGAATAGTGGGAATTGGAGAGCGTTAATTATAATTAACGAGATAGGTGCGAAAGGACGGTTTTGCCCTCGGTGGCTGCTAAGGTTTTATTTTAGACCTAAGGGTATTTAGGTCTTTTTACCGTAAGAGATATATATCAGCCATTAAGGCTGTAGAAGAGTAGCAAAAACAGAGCTTCTTTTCCTTCTCTCCCGATAGATTTTCTTCCTCTTTTCTCTTTGGATTTTCAAGCTCAGTTTGAGGAATTAAGCCAAGGAACCAAGCTTAGCCAAGCTAGGGTTGTGCTCCACCATTGAAGAGGGTGTGTTGCTGAGATTAAGGTGAGTTTCTAGCCACTAGAACTCTTGATTTTGCTCTGTTTTCTATGTTAAGTTTCAGCTAGTTTTTGAGTTGGAAACTTGGGAATTGGTTGGAGTTTTGGCTAGGGTTCTTGGGGTTGTGGTCCCTAGGACATGTGGGGATGGTTTTTGGGTTCATTTGGCACCAAAAATGGGATTTGGAAGCATTAGAATCGAGTTAGAATTGAGGAAGTCGAAGAAGGAAGTTTCAGGGGTGGTGCTGTCTGGGGGTAGCGCTACAGCGCCCATCAGAGGGCGCTATAGCGCTACACAGGGCTCAGTTGGGCGGTTTGTGATTCTGTCTTGAGCGCTGGGGTGCTAGAAGGGCAGCGCTGTAGCGCTACCCTGTTCCTTTAGAACCCTGTTTTGGGTGTTTTTAAGGGCTTTTGGCTTGGGGTTTCAATCCTTAAGGCCCGGGATCGAATTTACTCACTGTGAGGGCATGTTTCGAGGCCCCGAGAGTGGAGTTTGGGTTAAGACCCTATCTTTGGTAATTTTCATTAATTGGAGATCGTTTTGGTTATGGCTAGGTGACCGTCAAAGGATTAAGGATCGATCGTTCTCAAGGGTCGTTCTTGTTTTAGCTTCTACTCGAACCGGAGGTAAGAAAAACTGCACCCTGTGTATATGTGACATGCATGGCTATTATGAAGCATGTTGGTTGATTACTGAGTATGACATGCATGGCTATTCTTGATGCATGTTGGTTGATTATTGAACGTGACATGCATGGCTATTATTGGTGCATGTTGGAGTGTGGAATATTAAGCATATGATGTATGAGAAACATGTGGTTAGGACATGCTTTGTATACTGTGTATGATATCGTTCAGAGCGTGAGCCTCTGTGTTAATGCGTAGTCCTAATTGTACTGATAGTTGTTAAGTAAGCATGCTGAATACCTTGTTTATAGATATTGGGCATGTGATATATGTTTGGAGGCATGGCTTACCTGTGTATGGCACTGACTTATTAGTCAGAATCGACAATGGTGTCAGGTCCGTCTGTGAAGCTGTGACTTATTAGTTGAGTTCACCATGGGCTGAGCACTGGTCGTGTTTTACCGACCCATGGGTCAGAAGTGGCAGTGCGTTGTAAACGCCGGACTAAATAAAGATTAGATCTGATCAAGGTCGGCATAGAATGACTCATATGGGGTATTAATGCTGGACCGACCGGAAGGTCAATGAGAACTTTAAGCGCTTGCCTGGTCTACGACCAGATGACTATAGCCAAGGTATATGACCCCGGTGACTGTTTGTCACATGGCTAAGGGACGTTGTCCATAGTTTCGACTCTAGAGTCGTGAGGAAGGTTATGTTGGTGACTAATCACCATGCACCTGTCCTAATCAAACTTATGGAAGGATCATTTATCAGTTAAGCCCTGGTGACCCTATCGTCACATGGCTAGAGGGAGCAATGCTCATTATTGTGACTTTTGGCTGTTGTCACCTATCTGTATGGACCGTTGGTCCTGAATGGATGTTACAATTACTATTGATATTATATCATGTCGGATTGTGTTTTCTTGCTGGGCTTCGGCTCACGGGTGCTACATGGTGCAGGTAAAGGCAAGAGGAAGCTGGACCATCCTTGAGTTGGAGAGCTTAGGTGGTGACGTGTACATATGCAGCTGCTCGTCCGCCACGGCCGAGGTTTAAAGTGGAACTAGGGTTGAACCCTGTTTTGCCGCTTAGAATGGCCTGTTGTAAATATTTTCTGTAATAAACTCTGAAATTATATTTTCGGGATCCCAATGTATATATTAAACGTTCTAGTGAAACGTTACCTCTTAACCAAAAATTTTAATCCCTAAACCGCTAATCATACTTAGTTCACGATTTTGGCCAAATGACTCGGTTAGCGAGTTTATCACTGTTTACAAGGCACACCGTAACGGTCCCTGGAGTTTGGGGCGTTACAGGTAGTCTCGTCTGTAAGGCATTTGGCCATCAAGTTCTCGACTTCTAGTGGCATCGGGACATTGAATGGAGACCAGTTGGCTGGTAGGGAATGCTATAGCATTTCCATAAGAGGAAAAAAGCAGGCAAGCGCACAAGCGCTCGTCATTATTCAGAATAAAGATGGGACAATCTTAGAGATAGATGAAGAAATCGACCCAAGAGTGGAGGAAAGAGCTGATCTTGAACCATTAGAAGAGCTCAAAGAAATCAGGCTCGAAGAATCAGACCCCCCGAAAATATCAAAGGTCGGGAAAAACCTCCATGAAGAAACTAAATAGCAACTAATTTGCTTTTTGAAGAAAAACCAGGATGTCTTCGCGTGGTCACATTCGGACATGGTAGGAATAAGTCCAAATATAGTGAGCCACGTGCTAAATATCGATAAAAGCTTCCTGCCGAAGCAACAAAAGCGAAGACAACTGGATGACGATAGAAAAAAGGCCCTAAAAGAGGAAGTCGACAGGTTAAAGGCAAACTGATTCATTAGGGATGCTTTTTACCCCGATTGGGTAGCCAATTCGATACGGGTCCCGAAGCCTAATGGGACATGGCGAACCTGCATTAACTACTCAAACCTCAACAAGGCCTGTCCTAAGGACTGCTTTCCTTTACCACGGATTGACCAGCTCGTGGATGCCACGGCAGGGCATGGACTAATGTCATTTATGGATGCCTATTCTGGATATAACCAGATTGCCATGCATGCCCCTGACCAGGAACATACGAGCTTCATAACAGATAAAGGGTTATATTATTATAACATCATGCCATTCGGGCTCAAAAATGCTGGAGCCACTTACCAGCGGCTCGTGAACATGATGTTCTCCGAGCAAATAGGGAACAATATGGAAGTTTATGTTGATGATATGTTAGTCAAATCTTAACTTAACAATAACCATGTTGATGACCTCGAAGAATGCTTTGCCGTGCTCCGGAAATATAACATGAAACTTAACCCTCAGAAGTGCTCTTTCAGAGTATCTTTAGGAAAATTCCTGGGTTTCATTGTAAATGCTCGAGGAATAGAGGCTAATCCGGATAAGATCCAGGCCCTGATCGATATGCCTTCACCTCGAAAACACAAAGATGTCCAGAGTTTGATAGGCAGGATGGCGACACTAAGTAGGTTGATATCAAAATCTACAGACCATTGTCTTCCATTTTTCAACCTGTTGAGGGGAGGCAAGAAATTTGAATGGACAGAGGAATGCGAGTTGGCTTTTCAGGAACTCAAAAAACACCTCGCAGAATTCCCTATCTTGTCAAAACCTATTACGGGAGAAGTTTTGTACTTATATCTTGCTACGACCGAGCACGCCATAAGTGCAGTACTCGTACGAGAGGAAGAAAAGGTGCAAAGGCCCGTGTATTACGTCAGTAAAAGGTTACTGGGGACAGAATCAAGATATCCTTTGATGGAGAAGCTAGCTCTCAGCTTAATTCACTCATCTTGAAAAATTCGACCTTATTTTCAGGCGCACCCTATCCATGTACTAACTGATCAACCACTAAGACAAGTCTTGTCCAAGCTGGAAGTTTCAGGTCGGCTTCTTAAATGGTTCGTTGAACTCGGGCAATTTGAGATCACCTATCATCCAAGGACGACCATTAGGGCGCAAGCCTTAGCAGAATTCATAGTGGAGTGTACTGGCATGACCAACGATGAAGTTATAACCCCGGCCCACGAGCTGTGGAAACTTTACGTTGATGGGTCATCTAATGAAAATGGATCGGGGGTAGGAGTAATTTTGATCACTCCTGCAGGAAGAAAATTTCACTCTACCTTGAGATTTGACTTCAACGCGTCAAATAACGAGGCCGAGTACGAGGCTTTACTGGCGGGACTTCGTATAGCCATGGAGCTCAAAGCTAAAGCAATACATTGCTACAGCGACTCCCAGCTAGTGGTTAATCAGATCTTGGGAGAGTACCAGGCTCATGGTACGAGAATGGCAGCATACTTAGAAAAGGCAAAATCAGCATTGGAACATTTTGAGTTCTATGCTATAGAGCAAGTCCCTTGAGAACAGAACTCGAATGCGAACGCCTTAGCCAGGCTCGCTACCTCTACCGAGAATGACGAGCTGAATGTTGTGCCAATTGAACATCTCTCGGCACCTAGTATTGACGAGCCAGAGCAGGAGGATGTGTGTATGATCAATTCCGAGCCTACCTGGATGACTCGGATAGTTGAATATCTCGAGACCGGCATCCTCTCGGAAGAACGGAGCAAGGCTCAAAAGTTGATGTATCAAATCCCTCGTTATACCATTATAGATGGAAGGCTGTATAGAAGAGGATATTCCATGCCACTACTCCAGTGTGTGACTCCTCCCGAAGCTAAAAAAATCTTAAAAGAAATTCACGAAGGGTTTTGTGGAGACCATACTGGGGGGCATAACCTGTCGAAGAAAATCATACGCCAAGGATACTTCTGGCCTACCATCAAGTCAGACTCGTTTGATTACGTAAAAAGGTGTGATAAGTGCCAACGATTCGCCACAATTCCTCGAGCTCCACCATCCGAGCTAACTATGATGACCTCCCCATGGCCATTTGCGGTATGGGGAATCGACCTCATAGGCTCTCTTCCGACTGGCAAGGGCGGAGTAAAGTACGCGGTAGTCGTCGTAGATTACTTCACAAAATGGACAGAAGCTGAACCTTTGGCAACAATAACCTCCAAAAAAGTCCTTGACTTTGTGGTGAAAAACATCATATGTCGATATGGGATGCCGAGGAAGATTGTGTCCGATAACAGAACCCAGTTCGACAGCGATCTGTTTACCAACTTTTGCGAAAAAAATGGAATAATAAAGAGCTTCTCGTCAGTGGCCCATCCCCAGGCGAATGGCCAGGTCGAAGCTGTAAACAAGACTCTAAAACGTTCGCTGAAGAAAAAGTTGGAAGAAGCTAAAGGAAGATGGCCCGAAGAATTGCCCTAAGTCCTATGGGGATATAGGACTACGGCCCGTACTTCGACAGGGCATACCCCGTTCTCTCTGGCGTACGGTTGCGAAGCTATGTTGCCAATCGAGGTTGAAATTCCCACAATTCGAGCCCTCGCTTATGATCAAGCCTCGAACCACTCTCAGCTCGAAGAAACTCTTGACCTGATCGAAGAAAGAAGGAACGAAGCTCAATTAAAAAATGTTGCATAACAATAGCGAGCTACCTGGTACTTCAACAAAAGAGTTCGGGATCGAAAATTCAGCATGAGAGATTTGGTGCTAAGGTGTGTATTCTTGGCAACACAAGATCCAGCAACTGGCGTGCTCGGGCCGAATTGGGAAGGACCCTACCAGATAGAGTCAGTCATCCGACCCGGTGTTTACAAGTTGGCGAGAGTGGATGGAAGTCTAGTACCACGAGCATGGAATGGCAAACACCTACGACCTTACTATCAATAGTATAGGAAGGATGTTGCCTATGACCATGCTTGTTTATCTGTACTGTTTTTCTATTTTTGGATTTTTTCAAATAAAGGTTGATTTCGTTTAATATGCTGTATTTTTTGCAATCTCTCTTAATTTAATAACCTATGTTCTCACTCATAGGATATTAAGGGGGCATCAGTGGCACATATACCACCTGCTTGAAAAAATAAAATAGCATATACGAAATACATATAAGTGTTTGGACGTAACCAAATACGCGAGCTAAGATAGTCTGGATATAACCAAACTGTCAAAAGTACACAAGTATTTGGAAATAACCAAATGCGCGAGATAAAAATGTTTGGATGTAACCAAATATGCAAACTAGATTAAAATGTAAGTGTATGGATTACAAACCTAACACGACCTTAATAGGTTTGGAACAAACTAGCTAAAACTAATCGGTAGTAAGTTGGAGCATAACCCACTTCTTATAAGCTGAGATCGAGACTGGAGTATCTTACAAAACAATAGTTTCGACCTCATAACCTCGGAGAGCTAACCGAGGCCGATAAAAAGTAAGATATAACTAAACCATTTGCATTACACACCATACAAGTACTTTCGGGTGCATGGTAAAAGTAATATCCAACCTTGACAAATAACGAGATTGGAAGCGGATAATTCGAGCAAACTGTGCATGAATGCATTGAACCTTGAGCTTAAATCCAAACTATGTTTGTGCGATTAAACAGACATATATGACACTTTAATATAAAATGTGCAAAATATTTCAATTTGAGAAATGTAAAGCATATATATTAAAATAAAGTAAAAAAGAAAAAAAGATTGTATCAGCCCAATGGGCATAAATTAAAAGAAAGCAATTACAAAAAATAAAGGGACGCAGCCCCGAGGTATCATCTAAAGAGAAGGAGCAACCTCCTTGGCCTTCTCAGCATCTGCATCCTCCTCGGCTCCCTCTGCGTCATCTCGAGCAGCCTCCTCCTCATTGAGCTGAGCCTACCATTTGGCCATGAGCTTCGCTTCAAGATGGCCTAAGAAGTTGGTATCGAGGTCGACATTGTTGGCCCAGATTCTGTACATGGCCAGGTCGACCGCTCGATCCTTTTTCTCCTTAAACTCTTTAAGAAGATGAGCCTTTTCACTCTCAATGATCTCAAAAGTGAGGGCCTTCTCTTCTTCAAGCTTGGTATTGACCTCCTTGACCCAAGCAATCTCCCTCTCAAGCTCTGCGAGCCTGGCATTCTACTTTTCAAGCTCGGATATCTTCACCTTAAGCTCCTCGGCTCCTGCCTCTACCTTTGCTTTTGTGGACTTAAGCTCATCACTCAATTTAAGCTGAAGGTCCTTTGCCTCCTGAGCAAGAGTCATGCTCGAGTGGACTTCGTTGTTCAGCCTATAATTAATCTGAGCATCGACAGCAAGAGCCTGGCATACAAAAAAAAACACAAGATTAGTATATGGACTACGTGTAAATGCAACTAACTGGCGGGAGAAGAAAGATTACCGTAGCGTGGAGCTCAACACTCTTCTCGTAAAGAGTGTTGCAGTCTTTGGCATTGTTCAGAAACTGCCAGTGAGGAGCGTCAAAGCTCCCAAAGCTTTGGCCCACCCGAGACAGGATGTCCGAGCCTAGTGTTGCCCAGTGGGATCCAGCAGCATTGTCGATCACATACTCGTCAACATGAGTAGAGATCAAGAGCAGTGGTGTCTTCGAGGATGAGGGTTTCTTCGGAGGCAGGCCAGTTGGGGGATTGACTTGGGATGCAGAAGGAGCTGGGGGTAGGGTTGATGAGGAAGTCCCGACCTGGGCAGATGGACTTAGAGCCGAACTCGGAGCAACTGGAGCCGAGGGAGGTGGTGTTTTCTCGGTCCTCTTAAGGACCTTGGCGGGCCGGTCAGTCTTTCGCGACCCCCTGGGACGCTTACTCCTCTTGGCTCTGCCACTCTCAAGGATGTTGTCGAGATCGGAGTCCATCTTGCCTGCACAGTTACACCACAATATGAGCTATCAAAAAATAAAGTAACTCAGCATAATGCAAACATACATGGGATAAAAAGACAAGTGGAGAAAAACCTAACTGGAACTCTCCCCCGAGCTTGTGCTCGGCGACCACGAAATTCCCTCATCTTCAGAAGAGGCGAGGGGAGTACCTTCCCTATAGGTGGACGTCAACCTCAAAAGGTCCCTATAGTCGTTGGTCCCATATTGGATGGCTATTCCGTTCCATACCTCGTTCAGGCTATACATGGTGTCGTATTTCCCGAGCCAGCTATCAAACCTATGAACCCACTCATCTACCCAAGATCATACATAAAAATGGTTCCTATCATCCTCGCACAATACTAACCTATCGGGTTTATGCTTTAATAGGGAGGGGGACCACATATTCGAGCTAAGGATGACTGTACCTTGCTCATCCGAGCCCGAGCTTGAGGCCTTGTCATTGGCCTCGTTCCCTGAATGTGGACTCCTATGACGAACTGGAGGTGGAGGCCTCGCATCTCTCCTTGGGGGGAGGTTGCCGGTTGGCAGAGGCACGAGCTCCCACCGGTCGTACTTTTTATTGGACCAGTCCGATGTAGACTGATCCTCTCCTAATAGCCCACAAGCCCGGAGCTTGTCTTCATGCAGGAGATAGGAAAAGGATCTCTTGCCGTAGGGAAGCTGGAGCAGAGTCTCTCGGTGCTCCCTCATCTCATCAGTGGGAGTAGGGTGATGATAGTTGGCTGGAAAATTAAGCACATTTCAGCTAAGCGCGAGCCTAAAGCAAAGATCGAGCACAAAAAGAAGGAGGTTGAAATACTTACGGATTCGTCTGAATGAATAGAATCGAGACGGGGCTAGGCCATCTGTCCAGAAGACGGCCTTCTTAAAGTCAAGAGGATGATTGGGAAGGTCTTCAAACATCTTCTTCTCCTTCGGATAACTCGAAAGATAGTAGAAGTCGTCCCCTCCCCGAGCTCGGGAGGGATTGCTTTTCAAGCGGAAGAGATATAAATTCTCTTCTGGTGAAGGTCCTGCCCACTTCAACTCGTGATACAGCGATCTCAGGGCAGACAGTACCCTGTAAGAATTGGCGTTGAGCTAGAAGGGGGCCAACCCAACAAAATCTGTGAAGTCCTTGAAATAAGAATTCAAGGGTTGTACCGCCCCTACCTTCATGTGCTCCTGGCTCTAAGCTACGTATCTCAGCTTGCTGTCAGGATTTCCATCTCCTGGAGCGCGGTAGCTTCGCTCGTGGGAGGCCGGGGCTCGACACCTTAGCGAGCCTGATAGTCCCATACCGTGAAGGGCCAGGATATCAGTTATCTGGCCTAGCGACGTAATCGAGCTCCAATAATGCTCAGCCTCGAAAAATTCCCTCCTCGGCTGTGAGGTAGAGGGTTCCCCCATCAGTGAAAACCGAAGATCACCTGGCTTGAATGCAATCGTCACTTTAAGCGAAGGGTCGAGTGGAATCGGGTATCTGGATCTGGATGAAGAGCGACCCTTAGTCTTTTACTTTTCCCTTCTTCGACCTCGTTTATCTGACGACGGAAGTGATCTCGAGTGTCCTCTTGCTCACATCTCAGTTCGTGCTCTCGAATTAAACGTTGATTCCGGGTAAAAGGAGATTCCGGGCTCAGAGTTACTGGTGAGTAGGGAATTGCAAGCTTTGACCCCCACCACTTTCCCGAATTCTGCGGCATCTAACAAGAAAGTAAAAGGGTGAGGGCCAAGCGAGCAAGAAGTATAGAGATAAATAGTACCTAAGCTCGAATGATCAAGGCTACAAGGCAAGCTCGATCCAAAGAACGAGACCAGTCCCAGAGCGTATGTTCCATCGAAGGGAAGGAAAGTGGATATGTCATGGGAAATCCCGAAATATTAGGGAAGAAAGGTGGTGATTATTAAAAAGGTGATATTTTTGGGAATCATGCATTACTTGAAGACAAACCCTAATTTTGTACTCAATATCTTGGTGTGCAAGATACAGTTTCTAAAATTTGAAAACCCAAAAAAGGAACCATTTTTGGACCCTTTTTCGCAGAAGCTGGGTTTGAATCTAGTGTCCATCATTCGAAGCATCCTAATCCTAGTGCGTTAAACTAGTGAATTGATAAATGGGACGAGAATAAATCCTAATGCCTACGGTGTAACAGAAGCATTAGCATGCATAAAAAATATATATGTATAACGCAAAGAAACCATAGACTGAAGACTTACACAATGTAATCGGTGGAAACAGAGAAATGGATGATTGAACGAGCGGTTGCAAGTACGATCTCACTGAATCAAAAAGTCCAACCGTGCTTTGTCTTCTCGGCTTGGAGAACATGCAAGAACTAGGCGAAGAAATGTCTGGTTTTTTCTCTCTGAGAAGTTGAAAGTAAATGAAAAATGGAAAAGACAAAAGGGGATATATTTATAGACCCTCAAAGATTATAAAAGTTGAATTAATCTGAGCAATTGGCCAGATTCCATATCAGATCCGATGGCTAGGGACAAATGACATGATGGTACCATAAAGTTGGCAGGCGAACGATTGTGGGCAGAGTCTCAAGGCACTCGAGTACCTTGAGTAAGCAACACCCAGCTGACGCGTGTCCATACTCGAGTGTGCGATGGAACGGTTCCCAAAGGAAGTAGTTCAAAAGTTTCCTTCTCATAGGATTCGAACTAATACTTTTGAGGGGGAAAAATGTTACACCCAGATTTTGAGACCTGAGATTGTGACCTCAAAAGCTTGATTCGTCAGGTGTGAGCTCGCGATAGCTAAAGTGCACGTTCGTGGTCCAGATGCCAAACCCTCGAAACAAGGTGGAAACCTCGAAGATAATGTAACCTCGGAGTTCTTTCTAAGCTCGAAAGACATAGCATCAGAGTATATCCATTGACGGGTATCTTCGGATCAAGTAGCCCGAGCTTGGCATGGGTATGAGCTCGGAATGTAACAACCTCGGTGGTATTTACCCGCTCCGAGCTGGTCTTGGGGAAAGCTGCATAGCTCATAATTTACCTAAAGGCATGGACTGGCATGATGCTGATTGCCGGCCTCAAACGGCTTAGTGGGTCATTTGATGAGACGCAGTCCATGCATCCAAAATATATTTATTGTTGTAACTTTCCTACATTAAAGGGATATTAACTAGTCTGTTATATGCCCCTTGGTCTTCAGGAGATGTTTCCTTGTATATAGGAGTTACAAAATTTAATGTCATTATTTCCATTAATGAAGAGGAGTATCTTCCCGAAATATGTGGGAACGAACTTTGAGAACCCTCTATAAATAGAGAGGTCATGAACACTTGTAAGGGGACAAATTTTTGATATCTTGAGGGGATTTCTGGAGAATTCATCCCTAAAGAATTTCCTGAAATATCCAAAGTCTTAATAACATTGACTCGTGGACTAGGCAGAGTTAACTGCTGAACCACGTAAAATTTTTGTTGTTATTCTATATAATTTATCTGCGCCAAAGTTCTTGTTGTTTAACTGCTCTACGTTTTAAGTTGACGAAAAATGGCGTCAACACATCTTCCAGTTGCAATAAATGGTGTAGAATTGCAACTGTGTTTTGAATTAATATCAATATTAGAATAGGTTTTACAGCACTGCATCTCTACCTTGCTATGCACTTTATCTGATCATTTTCCCTATTCTATCATTTTACTTTCACAAAATCCATTTCTTCAATTCTACTTTATTTTTATCTTTTATTTACTAATCAAATATTTAGTTGTGTTTGCCTCTCTGTGGATACGACATAGCCCGATTACTACTGCGACTGCTTAGGAGTTATTGGGCGATATCAGTGCTCATCCTCACTAAATCGAAGAACTTAGTACTCAGGTCGACGAGATGTTGAAATTGCTCCTCGAATCCACTACAAACCCATAAAAATGAAGCGTGGTGCAAGGTCAGCTTACGAAATGCTTTTGCAAACTTATGAACAAGAACTAAAAAGGGTTATCGACGAGGACTATCTTTCAATAAGGCTCATGGATTTCAGGATGAGCCAGGTGGAATCACCAGGCAGAGCTGATGGTGTGTGGGAGCGTCACTAGGAGACGCACGAACCAAACTTGCTATGGGGTTTCATTGGTGGGGGCAGCGGAGGAGGTAGCTGACAGAGGCAGAAGTGATGGTGGTCGGAGAATAGGCGAGGTGGAGTTGGGCGAAATTTGCAGACTGGGTTTAATGTGGAAGAAGGAGACCAAAGAAGATGGTGGACGGTGGCGATGGTGACTTTGAGAACATCGGCTTTCTGGGTCTGAGATAGTATTAGGCTTAGAGATGAAATTAGGGTTTATTTAATTTTTTGCTTTAATATTTTATTGGGAAAATACCATTTTGGCCCCTGTGTTTTGGTTGAATACTCAATCGGCCCCTATGTTTTGTTAAATGACAAATCGGACCCCGTATTTTGTAAAACAAAACAAAATAGTACCCTGAGTCTGATTTTGGTCAACCAATTTTTAAATATGACTAAAATACCCTCAATTTTTTTAATTAATGAATTTAAAAACTATATTCATTAAAACTTAAAAATAATTAACACAAACTTTCCCAAAAAAAATTAAAAAAAACAATGATCTTTCATTCTTCTTCTTCTTCTTTTAGATCTGATTCGGGCAGAGCATCATAACTTTGGATGGAGACTAGAGAGGAGGACAGAGCTAGGGATGGAGCTTCAGGCGGAGCTTGGGACAAAGCTTCAAGTGGAAGATCTCTCAACTAGAGTACTGCCATACTAGAAATCCAATGCCCACGACATGAACGTCAAGCATTGAGCAAAACCCATTTCGAATCCGGCCATCCACGACTTTTTCCTCACCTCCTTCCTCAGTGCCTCTTGGGCTTCTTCAAACAACTCCAACATTTTTCCCACGCTCCCAAATGAGGTTACGATTCTGTGATTATATACGGCTTCCACGGTCTTTTGAAATGGTGGCTTCATTCTAAACCCAAATCTCAAGTCAGTGGGTGGCTTATCGTCTCCAACATAGGTGCTCTCCGTCTGGAGGTTTGTGAGTCTGTCTACTTCTTGTCGCCTAGCAGTGCTTCAACGTTGCTTAAGCTTTAGATATGTGAGAAAGGTAGCAATGGTGAATGGGGGAAGAACTCTGCATGTTTGTGGGTCTTGGGCGAGGCTCTGTGGGAGACGAAGTTCATGGGTTGTGTGAGAGATGAGGTCCTCCACTAGTTCAAGAAGCTTAGTGGGTTATGGAAGCTTGAAATGAGTTTAATATTTTGTGATGTATTTGAATTTTGATTTTGATTTTGACGTGCATGATGAAATCTGATTTTGTAGTTTTGGTTTATGTTAGGTTATGATGAAGAAAAGCTCGATAAATCTAGATTTTTTTTTTTGGGTTTTTGAGTTTGATTTTGGGATTTTATTTTTACAGTTAATCTTGAATAAGAAGAAGAACATATAAAGAAGAAGAAATTATTAATTTTGTATTGATAAAATCTAGTTTTGATAGTGATAGTGATTTTGATTTTGGTTTAGTTTTGAAAGAGGAAGGAGAAAATGAGTGGGTGTTCTTCCTAGTTTAAAAGTTTTTGTTTTTCCATATTTGGTTTTGATTTTTGTTATCCCAATCAATTTTGGTGTATGAAAGTATTTGAGCTTTTAATTATTGGATTTAAACAAATCATTGTTTAGATTTAAGTAATATATATTTTAATTTATTTCTAATTAAGTAATATATCTTTTGATTTGTTCATTTTAAAATTAATTTAATTTATTTTTTATTTTAAAAATTATTTTTAATTATTTAATAAATTCATTAATTAAAAAACCTGAGGGTATTTTAGTCATATTGAAAAATTGTTTGACCAAAATCAGGTTCTGGGTATCACTTTGTTCCATTTGACAAAACACATGGTCCGATTTGTCATTTAACAAAACATAGGGGCCGATCGAGTATTTGAGAAAAACACACGACCAAATTGGTATTTTTCCAATTTTATTTAACTATTTTACTTTGATTTTATTTTTAAAGTTTTAATGAATTTTGTTTTTTTTAGATAAATACATTTTTTTTTGCCAAAAGATAAATACATTTTAGTTTTTTAGTTATTTTTATTTTAAAATCAAATTTCGTAAATTTTTATTTATTTTTAATTTTAATTATTTAATTAATTCATTAATTAATAACATTCAAAGGTATTTTGGTCATATTGAATAATATTTTAACCAAAATTGAGTTTAGGGTACTATTTTGATCAATTTTGCAAAACGCGGGTTCCAAATTGTCATTTACCAAACATAGGGGCCGATCAAGTATTCGGGCAAAACAGAGGGACCAAACTGGTATTTTCCCTTAAATATATTATTTTGGTTGATTGAACTTATTTTTTAGGGGCATTATATTAACACGCAATTTAATTTATACACCTCACTTTTATTAAAAATTAATATAAAATATATCTATTTTATTAACTTACGCTCATTTAAAAAAAAAAATCTTCCTTTTCATATTCTAAAATATGCATATTAATAAAATATAATTTAAATATTTATATATATAAAAATAATATATATATATATGAATTCAAGTTAAAGTTTTTTTTTTAAAAATTATAAAAATAAGATAAAATAAAATAATTTTTTTAACAATATAAAATGATTGAAAGTAACACAAAAAAGAAATTAAAGAATATAAAAAAATGAGAAAAAAATGTTACGAATAAATTAAAAAAAAGTTAATTTAATTTAATGGGGTGTCTATATATGGGTGTAAATAACATCTTCCTATTTTTATTATTATTATATATATTGTGGCATTGATTGAACTTATATATGTATATTTTTTTAGAATTATTTGCGGCGAAGTACCTAAGTTATTACGTTTGTAGCACTTGAGTAATCAAGTTATTCTTTTGGCAGCAAAAGTACCTTCAGTCCATCTTTTGGTGTAGTTTGAACAACTGTTAATTCTCACCATTAAGTTCGTTTATAAAATGTAGACAAAAATATCCAATTAAAGGGATATTTGCTGCGAAAGTACCAAATTTAAAAGATGTTTGCAGCGAAAGTACCAAAGTTATAAGTAAATCTCATACCCTGTAGATAGACTTAAAGACGAAACAAACAGTTGTACTAAACTGCATCAAAACATGGACGGAATGTACTTTCACCGCAAAAAAAAAATTGGGTACTTAAGTCCTACAAACACAATAATTTAGGTACTTTCGCCACAAATATCCCTTTTTTTATGGCAAAAATACTTTTTGTTAATATTTTAGTACATACACTGGTACATAATCATTAAGTTGGAGGATGCACTAGACATGTCACTTTTTTATTGGTCTTTTTTTTTTATAAAAAGAAGAAAAATTAAAATATATTTTTAAAAATCAAATTGGTACTATTAATTAAAATCTAAAAAAAATTATAAAAAAATCAAATTTTCTTAAATATAAAAAACCTAAAAATTAATTTTATTTATTAAAAATAATTTTAAACCAAATTAAAAAACAACTAATTTTAGATTATTTTGGCTACCTTTATTCCTCTTTCCCTTTACTTTTTTTTTTTTTTTCAATTTTCCTTCTAGGTTTATTTTATTTAATTTATTTATATATTTATTTTACAAATTGATAAGGGTCGACAACTATGGAAGAAGGGGTGCAACACCTATATGATAATGAGAGAGACGATTGTGCAATGGGGCTTTGCGAATAGATTTAGGTAGTGGCAAAGATGACACATCACTAAATGACAAAGTAGGAAGATGAAAGGACAGCAAGGTTGGATGCAAGACCATGCAGATGAAGCAAGGTGAGACTATGAGATGGTGATGAAGCTGGACAACCATGGGGAGGTAGCAGAGTTGCACAAATATGAATTTTTTTTTTAGTTTTTTTTTCAAAATCTAGATCCATGTTTGTTCATTGTTGTTGTTTTTTGAGATTGCTGATAGATATATTGTTTGAATTTATTGAATATGATAGTGGAAGGGTTTTAACCCATATTTGTATTCATATATTTCCACACATGATTTTGATTTTTTTTTATTTGATTTGATGTTTGAATTTGTGTATTTATTGAATATGTATTTGTATTATTGAATCCATTTTTGTTGTTCCAATTCTTATTATTTTTTATGATGAATTTAATTGTTGAGCTCTTCATATTAATTATTTTTTCTAATTTATGTTTTTATTTTAATTAAAGTTTAAATATTTTAATTTTGTTTTACTTAAATTAGTTACTTTAGATTATTTTGAAAAAATGTTTCTAAATTATTTATATGATTTAAAAAAAATTAAAATATTTTGTTTTGTTTTTGTTAGGTATACATTATTTTTCTAAAATAATAAATAAATTTTAAACAAGTTGGACCAATTAAATGTTTACCCATAATGGCAACAAAATATTAATGTTAGGTATTTTTTTCATAAAAAAATTAGATTTCAGTATTAAAATACAATGGTTTGCATAACTTAAGTATTATGGTTGCAAATATTCCTATTAAAAATTAAAAAAAAATAAACACATTTTCAAAACATCTAATATACCACTTTATCGGTTTCACATACTATATTTTCTTAAAATATGAAAATTTAATGTTGTGATTTTGCTAATAATGTTGATTCTAATGAGATGATTTTTTTAGTTTTAAATTACTTATATATATTTGTTCTTATTTTGAGTTAAAAAAATCAAATTAAAATTTTTAATTAAGTTTTTTATTCTTAAAAATACTATTATTTTAAATGAGAGTTGTTATACACTAATTTCGAGGAGAATAAATTAGCTCGTAATCTATTGCTACGTTAGGAAACTAGCTCGAAGAAGGAGTACTCCACTTCGTGACTTAGTTAGAATGTGATATACCCCTAATATAAAGAACTTCGATAGGTGGGCCATGATGACAAAACAACTAAAATGTGGCAGTTCGCAGGCAATAGTCAATGATCGATACTTGATCCATAAACAATTAATTTCGAAGCATATCCATTATTTCATGTTAGAATGATTTTACGCGTATAATCCAACTCGAATACACGTAACACGAGAACAAAATTGATATAAATATATTTATTTTGAATATAAATCAATTCCATTTTTAAGGGATTGATAGTTATTAATATTAATTTGAATCTCATTTATTTGTATTTTAAACAAATATCTTGCAGCTTCCCCTTATTTTCACGGGAAAAGAATCTAACCCAAATCTTCTATAAATAGTGCTGGTCATCTTCATTTATTTTTTAGGCACAAATTTTTCCACTGAATTTCTAATAAAATAGTTCCATAACTGTAAGTCAGAACACTTAATAAAAATGACTTGTGAACTAAGTAGATTTTTGCTACTAAACCACGTAAAATTTCCTAGTGTTCATCGTTTGTTTATTTTAATTGCTTAATCTCTCTTCTATTTAAGTTGACAAAAATCTACATCAATAGTTTGATGCTTTCATTGAGAGTATTAAGCGTTCACCTTGTTCGTTTCTTTTATTCCTTTAAACACTTTTTTTGACAATGGTGAGCACTAAGATCCGAACACCTTAGGGAGAAGACCAAACCTTGCCCACCGTACTTAAGGAATACACATCGTGTAACGCCCTACTACCCCAGAACTGTTAGCATGTGATTTTAAAATGTGTCATTAACTCGCTAATCGAGGTTTTAGAGCAAAAGTGTGATTAAATTAAGGTGAAGACTCATTAAATGAAACTTTAATATAAAAGGTTTGGATATTCATTGAGAACATAAAAATGTTACATTGGTATCCCAAACATTATTTAAAACAAAATTACAACTCAAAAGTTATTATACAGTCGATCTAGGCAATTAATCCCACTAATTCCTCGAGTAGTCCTATAAATATCAAATTAATCGCTAATAACCACCTATTACTCGATCAGCCTCGTATACACACTACATTCCTAAAATACCCCTAGGCTCGCCCCGAGCCGGGTATTAGACCCTAGTGTGACTATTCCGCTAATCCGATCACTAGGATCGCCTCGAGCCCAATATCACAAATATATCTCCATAATACTGTGGTCTTACTCATAATATATACATAATACATATATACCCTTAACGGTCAAAAATTACAAATATGCCTTTATTAGCCAAGACGGGCCCACATGCATATTTAATACACCTAAACATGCATATCTAGTCATATTGCAATATAACTCAAGCAATTAAGTAATAATACACATATACCATAATTAATTCACCTAATAATGCAATAAAATCATTTATTGCCCTCTCGACACGCTAATCAAGGTACTAAGCCTTATTAGCAAATTTGGGACTTACACACCAACTGATCTTATTGGAGAAGGAACATCACATTGGGCAGAAAATGGCCACATAAAGAAGGGCAATAAGGGGATGATCAAGGAAAATCATCAACACCCCCATAACGACTTGGTCCTCAACGATATAATTTGATCCGATACATCTATATGGTCGAATTGGAGAGCTTGCTGAAGCAAATAGGTAGAATAAGGAAATCCCAGTGATAAGACAATTTGCCAATCGTCTTGGAAATACTCAAATATCGGGTAGGGGTGTTCATCCAATCTAATCCGCACTATTTTGCTCATGATCTACACTAGGTGAAAATTTCATATTTCAGATCCGATCCAATCTTCGTAACAACTCAAATCCAATTCAATCTGCAATAATGCATATTGGATCAGTTATATTAGTGCATATTTTTTTAAAATATTCAATTGTTTAATAGTTTTCACTAAAATACATATATTATTTCTCCACCAATAAATCAAGTAAATATTGAAATAAAATATTATTTTTTAAATTTAAATATCCAATAACAAATAAACAAACTCCAATTGCACATATTAAGCTCCTTAAGGCTTGAATCTCCAACAAAAGAATGAATATATATATATATATATAAAGTAAGCACATAACTTTTAAACAACAAAATTATCTAAAATATCATATATTAATTTTTTTTAAAATGAAATAATATTTATTTATAATTTTTTAAAATATATATTTATATACATAGAGGTTGATTGGATTGGATCAATTACTTTTATAAGTGAAAGTATATCCAATCCACACAAGTGCGGATTTTATTTTTTCCAATCGAATCCAATCCAATCTATACAAGTGAAGATATTCACATAAGTAACACCGAACCCCCGAGCTATGATGATTATCCCAACGAGCATCAAGAACCTGACCTAAAGAATCGCTTGAACGTGGGGTGAGTTGATAATAATTGGCTTGCCTCTGACCTCCTCGAACATCTAAATGCTTAAAGAACAGGTCAGAATGGTGGACCCCAATAAGCATATTATTCAGAGGAGCCGGCCTATAACCACGATGAAAATTTCCACAATAACCGAGGGCCAACTCAGGTGAATCATAACCCATATGTGGCGCATGTTAGGGCACAAAATCAACTTGGGCAGGTCCTCGTAGTGCAGGACGATCCAACACAAGATAGTATAGCGATCCTAGAAGCCCAATTTCAACTGCTTGCAGCATATCAAAAACAAGCCAAGGATTATGACTAGGATGAGAAGCTCGAACCGTTTGTTCCACATATTGCATCAGCTCCACATCCATAAGGCTTCAAAATGTCTCAAATTCCAACCTACGACAACATCACTGACTCGAGCAATCACATTAGTATACTCAATATACTAATGCGAGCTAGTAATGTGGGTTTTGACCTGAGGTGTGTACTTTTCTCTGCCATGCTCAATGGAGTTGTAAATAGTTTGTTTGGTGAATTCTTGAGACATTCAATAACCTTGTGGGACCAACATTTGAAAGACTTCAAGAAGCAGTTCTGAGTTGCAAAGATTGTGAAAATTGAGGCCTCGTCCTTGGCTAACATCAAGCAACAAATAGGCGAATCATTGAAGAAATATATTAATAGGTTTAATGTGGAAGCAACTCAAACCCAAGATGGGGATGACAGTGGTCGACTTATGGCCCTATGAGCTGGAATAATTCCAAAAGGTCCTCTCGAGGAAGATTTTCTAAGTAAATGAGTAAGAACCATGAACGAGTTCATGATCTGAGCACAAAGGTTCATCAATGTTGAGGAAGCTCAGATGGCTATACAATTGCCAGTGGAGACGGTGGAAAATCAGCCCGGTAGTAATACTAATGCAACCTTGGTGGCTCCATCAACCACTCCCACTCCAGCTGCCAACAATAATGCCGGAGGCAAAAGGAAAATGTAACGTCCTAAATTTCCTAATAAGGCTTAGGGTCTTGATTAAGGGGTCAGGATGGCAAATTATGAAATTATGTGGTTATGTGAGTTATATTATAATATGACTTGTTATGCATGTGTTTGGTGTATTAAATATGCATGTGGGCTTATTTATGATTAATTGGGTCATTTTCGTAATTTGGCCCGTTATGGGTATATTTGGCATATATGTGGTATGTGTGTGGTACTACATTACTATGTGGATATGTTTGGGTTACTCGGCACGAGACGATCCTAGGGAGCAAGCTAATAGGAAAGTCACAATGGGACCCATACTTGACTCAGAGTAAGTCAAGGGGTATATTGGATGTTTAGCACATTACTGGGATATCGGGTAATGAGAATGATTATTTGATGATATATTGGGAGTTAGTGAGATTAAGAGGGAATTCTGGGAATTTTGACTATTTTACCCTGGGGCCGTTTTTGGGATCCCGAACATTAGGATTTTCTTGAGATTACTTAAGCTCGAAGTAACCTGTCAGAAACATAAAAGAACGTTCAGTACGTTCTCTCTCTCTTTATCTCTCTCTCTCTCTAACCCGTTCTCTTTTTGACGTCCGTTAGCATTTTCGAAGGAAATTCAAGTTTTAGGACTCGGATTCAAGCAAGGATCGAGTCATAACGATTCTAGGAAAGATTGGAAGCTTATTAGCCGAAGGATTTGGTGAGAAACGACATAATCAGAGGTAATTTAAGCTTTGGATTTCTGAGTTTCTGTTTCCTAGAATTTCTTAAGTTTTGAATTTGGATTTTACGTTTTGAGGAGTTTTGAATGGTTTGAAGCTTGGGTTTTGATGGTTTTTGGCCATTGAGATGATTGGGAACTTTGTTTATGAGATTTGGGTATGTTTGGATAGGTTTTTGGAAGGATTTGAAATGGGAAAATAAGATTTTTTTGGCTGTGTTCGTCATTGGGCCGCGACCCTTTTATTGTGTGCTGTGGCCCAGGCTTGAAAAAAAGAGATTTTTGGCTATTGGGGGCACTTTGGGTCGCTGCCCCTTTTTTTTCAGGCTGCGGCCCACAGCCCAGACAGAGAGGGGTTTAGCCCCCGTTCTTGAGCAGGCTGCGACCTGGGTTTTTGGGGTCGCGGCCCAAAAGGGCAGAAATTGCCAAAATGGGTTTTTTATTGATGGGAATTTAAACCTAAGGGATCGGGATTGATGGGTTGGTAGGATTCGACGTCCCAAAGGCTAGGACTCGGTCTGAAAGCCTTTATTTACTTGTTTTGACGGGATTCTATATCATGGTTGTGACTAGGTTACTGCTAGGGGCTCGGAACCGAGATTGTGCTTAAGGGTCGTTTATTGGTAACCTGTGCTTGGACTAAAAGTAAGAAAACTGCACCCAGTATGTGACGTATGTGATACATGTGATCATGGCATGGCATGAATGTTGAATATGGAATTGATTAGAGCTTGAGTCTCTGTAAATGTGCATGATTATGATTATGTTTGTGATTGTTGATTAATCATGTTGAGTGCCTTATATATGGATATTTGACATATGATATATGCCTGTTTGCATTACCTTATTGAGGAAGCATTGACTTATTAGTCAAGGATGGCAATACCGTTAAGCGCTGGTCGTAAAGCACTGTCTTATTAGTCAAGAATGGAAATAGTGCATCGAGTGCTGATCGATATGATTAGATCTAATCAACAAAGCATTCTACGCTCGTCCGACCCTATGGTCGAAGAAAACTAAAGCGCTTGGATAGTCTATGGCTAATTACTCAGAGTCAGGGCTAGAAGGCCCAGGTGACTTGATGGTCACATGGCTTAGGGCACAGGTCCCTAGGTTGACTCCATGGTCATCTATCCAGGGCACAGGACCCCAGGTTGACTCAATGGTCATCTACTATGGGCAGAGGACCCCAAGTTGACTCTATGGTCATCTATTCAGGGCAGAGGACCCCATGTTGACTCTATGGTCATCTGATTAGGGCTGCAAGCCCCAGAATGATCCCACAATCATTTATCTGTACTTGCCTGCATGCATGAATAGGGTTATTACTGCTAGGCATGCTTATTATGATTTGGTGACATGTTATTAACTGCTTATGGCATGTTTAAGTTTTCTTGCCGAGCCTCAGCTCACGGGTGCTATGCGGTGCAGATAAAGGTAAAAGAAAGCTGGACTATCCTTGAGTTGGAGAGCTTAGGTGACGATGTGTACATATGCGGCTGCTCGACGACCACGGCCGAGGGTTTAAAGAGGAACTAAGGTCGAACCCTATTTTGCCGCTTAGGTCGACAGGTTGTAACTCTTTTATTGTAATTAACCTTTCACATATATTTTGGGATCCCATGTATACAGTAAACGTTTTAGTGAAATGCTTGTATCTTTGACCAAATTTTTTAACCCTAAACTACTAATTACATTTAGTTACACGATTATGGCCAAATGACTCGTTTAGTGAGTTTAGCACTATTTAAAATAAATAGTGTAACAGTCCCTGGGTAGTAGGGCGTTATAGAAAGATAATGAAAATAATGACAAGGTCGCTAATAATGGCAAGAAAAATAAAGGAAGTGACACGTACATTTCCATCTACACGGTCTACACCGAGCTCACAGACACACGGGAAAATATTTTTAACACAATTGAGAACCGTACACCGTTCAAGATACCCAACCCGATGAGAAATCAACAGGCAAAAAGGGATCCAAACTGGTATTTTCAATTTCACAAGGATATAGATCACACGATAGATGAATGTCGACAGTCGAAGGATGAAATGGAAAACCTAATTTGAGCATGACACCTCAAGCAGTACGTTCGTAACCGACTAACAAACCAACAACCAATAGCTCCACTGAACAACCAACAGGCTGTTCTACCACAACATCTGGCTCCATAACTTGCTTGAAATGATAACCTGGCTCCCCCAATTGAAGAAGTGGATGTTATAACCATCTTTGGGGGCCACATTTTATCAGGAACAATTAGAGGGGCACAAAAAAGGTATGTACAGGAACTTAAAAACAAGGACAATTCCTTGTTGGAAATTGCATATAATATGATCTTTATTTATTTTCGTGTAATTTACATATTATGAAACAAGCATGTAAATACCTAGAACATGCTCCTATCAAATTGATACAAAACAGAGTAAAGTAAAGAAACTTACATTACACAGCGAAACTGGAACAACTCCTTCCTTCAATCTCTCTAACCCTTGATTCCTTTCTATAGTAGAGTATTATCAAGAGATTGAACTAGATCAACAACACAGTCTTCCTCACCAAGACTTTGATCAACCTAAAATTAATGTGGGCTGGTTCTCAACACATGAGATAGAGATCTAGAAGAGAAGAAGAGAGTGAATATCCAAGAAAGGATTAGACTATCTACATTTTCACTTGACTTCCTTGTGTAAACCCTAGATATAATATTCCTTATATAGGTAACTTAACGGGCTTTATTTAAACTTAAATTTAAATTAATTAAAATTAATAAAAAAAAAATAAAAGTCTTGGGCTCCCACAAATGGACTTGGGCCCAATCTTTTTGTTTTGAATTTAAATCCCAATTGGGCCTAAATTCAAATCTTTATTTATTTATTTATCTTTTAATTAATTATAATTTGAAACTTGATTTAATATTATTTATTTATGTTGAAATTTATTAATATTAATAAATTTGCCCAAAGATTCTCTTTTATTCTCTAAATCTCACATCTCTGTAATTTTTCCAAAATTGACATAGTCAACTTAAAAAAAATTCTAATTGATAATTAAATCAATTAATTGAGACATTCTAGATGATTTACTCAAAGGTGATGCGGGGACCATGGATCCATGAAATCAAGCTCCAATAAGTTACCGTGAATTTATTTATGAATAATTTCCCTACCTTATTAATTCCTCGTGACTCCACTATAGACTCGGAATTGAACTCTTGAATTCATAGAACATATTTTCCAAACCATAAATACGTTATCCATTGTTATAACCATTACAGTCAGTCAATCCTCTATCGATGACTTACTAACGAGCTGGGTGCAAATTACAGTTTTACCCATCATCAATATTTTATCCTTAACTCCCACTAAGTTACTTATAAATGATATTTTCGTGAACTTAATCACAGAAATGAGATCTCAATCATTTAACCTTTTAAACAAAGAAATTAAAGAAATCATATTTTCACTTCTCATGCAGAAGTTATAGATTTCATATCTATGAATAATACTCCCACTCAAGTACACTATTAAATCTCCAAGATGTAAGTATGGGCTAAACTGTAGGGTAAGCTGGTAACAAACAAGTCCAAAGATTTAAATAATATAATTATCATAATATTATCACTCACAATTAAGATCAACTCAACCTATGGTCAACGTTGTGACATTGATTAGATTCAATAACAATGATACTTAATTATCAATCAATAATCAATACCAGTCCTAATCCAATGTAACCAAATACATCCGATATTATCTACTTGATCAATGCCTTGGACAAGACATCATATTGTACATTGCCTAATCAGTGAAAATCCAATGCAGTGATCTAATCTTAGGGCTCGTTCTTTTGAACATATAATTACATCTATAATCCATTGTGACCTAGTCACTATAATTGTAACCATCCATATGTATGGGATTTTATAAATGTTTGTATTATTTCATTAATCATGTAATAAAACAAGCAAGCAACATGGTTGTCAAACTAAATGATTTTTACTACTTTGATTGACAATATAAATTGCATCACATGTCCAACATGGTTTTATAAGGGCATAAAACCAAACAAACTCCCACTTTCCCTTTTAAAACAAAGGGGACATGTTTCTCAAAACCATTCATTATACATGCTTCACAATTATGCTCTATGCTTATATCTTTGTAAAGGGATATGAAAGATTTCCTTCCAATGCTATCTTCATCACCTTCACATCATGCCTTCACCACACATCCTCGATAATGTGGTACTTTCTCTCTATATGCTTTGCTCTTTTGTGGCTTCGAGGTTCTTTTGAATTTGCTATTGCCTCACTATTGTCACTGGACAAAATGAGTGGTTTATCCATTTCTGGAATAACACCGAGATCCGTATAGAACTTCATCAGCCAGACTATTTCCTTAGCTGCCATAGACGCAACTATGTACTTAGCCTCCAAGGTGAATTCTGAAATGGCAGACAACCTAATGCAACCAAATCACAACTACTGAGATGGCAGACAACCTATCGGTTCTCTAAATCATAGCTACTGAGATGGTAGACAACCTATCGTTTCTCCAAATCATAGCTCCACCCCCAAGAGTAAACACATTTTTAGAAGTAGACTTCCTGTCATCGACATCAGTTTAAAATCTGAATCTGTGTAGCCTAATAATAAGTTCAAATATCCACCTAAAAAGACTAACATATAGTCTCTAGTCCATCAAAGAAATCGACCTCCATCTATTGTTCATGTCAAAAGCTTTACTGACACTTGCTCACCACTCCCACTCCATAGCGGATCTTCGGTCACATCACACAACATAGCTTGCGTTAGACTTATAATTGGAAATGCATAAAGAATTTGTTACATCTTTTCTTTCTCTTGAAGAGTCTATTGCTTAGAAAAATAAATTCCATGTCAAGACGCTAACCATCCTTTCTCGGAATTTGTTACAGAGTAACGACCAAGCACCCACCTAAGTAGGTCGCTTGAGTTAGAGTCAAAACTAAGTTATTTCTATCCTTGATGATCTGGATACCAAGAACACGACTTGCTACAATGAAATCTGATATTTTATTTCCAACCAGTTCCTTATGTCTCATAATTTCTTGACATTGTTTCCAATGAGTAAGATATCATCCACATAAAGGATTAAGAGCACCACAATGTCTTTTTTTCCTTAAGTTGTTAAACACAAGGGTCAACTATTCTGAATGTTTCCATTTAACCTTAATTCTAGAAGCATGAAGCTTGTTTAAGTCCATAGATTGACCTACTCAGCTTGTCGACTTTCTTGTCCAACTACTTTAAATCCTTCTAATTGATCCATGTTAATGGTCTCATCAAGATACCATTAAAAATGCTTATTTGATGTCCATTTTACTTATCACTTAATCAAGAGTTGTGGTTGTGGATACGAGTATACTAAACGAATTTTAACATGGCTACCTAAAAAAAAGTTTTATCTAAGTCAACTTTCTCTCTCTGCCACGAGTCGAGCCTTAAATGTCTCCACATTTCCACCAGCTCCCCTCTTCTTCTTATAGATCAACTTGCATCCCATAGGCCTAAAGTCCAATGGTTCATCTACAAGATCTTAGAAAAATTTAGAGTTCTTAAACTCAATTTCCTAGTACTTGGCTTCAAGTCAAAGATCCCTTTCAGACTTACCAATTGCCTGTTTAAAGGCCAATGGATCATTGTTACTTGTGTCCCCAACCAGCTTGTGGGTTTCACTATCCATCTCATAGGTACTGGGTTCTGAGAAACCCTCCCACTATAACTGTAACGCCCTACTTCCTTAGAGCCGTTACTAAGTGATTTTTTTTTTAGACAAAACAGTGTGCAAAGAACTCGCTAACCGAGGTTTTGAGACAAAAGTGTGACTAATTAAACTTTAAGGCTGTAATCTTAGAAAATGCGTCGTTTCATTTAAAACTGCTAGTATTAAACCTTTGGGATCCCAAAAATAAGGTTTGAAAACTATTTACATCTTGAAATAAGTTTACAGTTGATAAATCATAAAATCATAGATTATTACAGCCATTTTCAAATAAACCCCCAACCAAAGCAGTCGGGCAGGCCAAACATGTATGCGTCGCTTCACGCTCTCCGTACTCATGGTTGGTTGACTCGGTCTTTGCCCTACCTGCAACACGGAGCACCCGTGAGCCGAAGCCCAACAAGAAAACCCATGCAGAACATAACATATGCAATGTATACAGTTTTATCATAACAGATAATCCACAGATAAACAAGTCAACCATTAGACTAAGCAAACACATGTATCCACCGGGCCCCGCCCTGATTATAGCATAACACATGAATCCACCGGGCCCCGCCCTGATTATAGCATCCCATGTGCTAGGTGTTACTTTCGGCCCACGGCCGCCCCGGCCTACGCCGTACTCGGCCCTTGCCGTTCATTTCATCATAATCACACATATAGTACATTTGAAATAATCATTCACACACATCATGATTCATTTAAGGTTTAAACATTTGCACATAATACAATCTGGGGCCATGCCCTACAATCACACAGTGGGGCCATGCCCTATTCTCGGGTGTTACGGTTTTCTTACCTTAATTCCAAATGCTTTAAATAGAAAAATGACGGCCCCCGAGCACGATCCACTTCCCGAGCACTAGCTTAACACCTAGTCACAACCAAGATAATGGATACTAATAAGATTAATCTCCAATGAGTTTCTAAACCAAGTTCTAGTACTTGGAACGTTGAAATTCACCAAACATTGTAAAAGACTCAACCCCGAGCACCCTAGGTTAAATTCCCAAGCCCAAATTCTCAAAATCCCAAAATTCCTTAAGCGCCCCGGCATGGCCCAACCATGCCGCGGCATGGCCCCCAAACAGGGCCACAAAAACGCCCAGAAACAGGTAAGGGCCGCGGCCCTACAAGGACCATGCCGCGGCCCGCCCTCCATCCTCAGCACAACTTAGCCTTCAAGGGCCGCGGCCCTCCAAGAACTATGCCGCGGCCCGACCCTTCGAACCCAGAAAAACCCACCATTTTCAAGCTTAAAACCTCACCTAAAGCCATCCCAAAGCTCCCAATTCAAAACCAATTAATAATCACAACATTAGGATGGTTTAAACAACACAATTCCACCAAAAATCCAACCTAACACTCACCAAGATCCAAATTCCAAATTTCTGAAATTTCAAACCTAAAACTCAAAACCAACCATAGAAATTCTCAATTTCAACCATCAAACTTTAATTTAAACCTTACCTCAGTTGTAGAATCGTTTCCCAAAGGATCCCATGACCTATCTTCAAAGTTTCAAGCCTCAAACTCCACCTTGAATATAAAAAACCCACAAACATTCACAACCCAACAAAATCTCAGAAATTTAACTTGAGAAAAAGAATTAATTGCTTACCTTTACCCTGATTTGTTCTTGGTTAACTCTTGAGCTAAACCTCCAAATCCCACCATCAATTTTCAGAAATTCAAGCTTGATTTCTCCTAAGATTTCTGTGGATTTCATGAAAGAAAGAGGAAAGAAAGAAGAAGAGGAGAGGGTGGAGGCTGGGTCGGTTTCTCTAAGTCTCCAAATGGTTTATTTGTTTTGTTTTTATAACTCAAGTTGGTTACCTCAAGGTTCGGGGTACCAAAATATCCCCGAGGCAAAAATGGTAAAATCCCCCAGTATTCCCGCCTAGACATCCTAACCTCAAATATATCTCCAATTATTTATTTTCATAACCCAATATCAAAAATACTCCTTGACTTGCCCAAAGTCAATTATAATGCCCCGTTGTGACTTTCCCCGCTATTCAGCTCTAGGATCGCCTCGTGCCGAAAGTTACCAATCACGGAAATACCCACATACCACTGTGGTCTCAACAATCATCACATATTAATACAGTTATGCCCAACATGGCCAAAATTACAATTATGCCCTTCAAACACAATCCGGGCCTACATGCATACTAATATACATAGTCATGCATCTCAAATAATCAAATAATCAAATAGTCACATAACGTGCTTTAAATCATAATCATGCATTTAATTCCTAAAACCACACATAAATCCCAACCTGCCCTCCTGGCACACTAATCAAGGCCCTTAAGCCTTATTAGCGAATTTGGGTCGTTACAATAACGAGGCACCGTAACCTTCTGACTTGGATTAGTGGTTTCTAATTCTACCTTGTTTTATCGACTTGCTTCGGTGAGGATGGAACAATAGTTTATCGATTTTCCATCTAATTCTATTTTTCTATGAGGCTTGAAATTCATTATGTAGTCTTTATCCTCAAAAGTAGCATTTGTGGAAACAAACACTTTTTTTTTTCAATTGGACTAGAAAACATACCACCTCGAGTACCTTTAGGATAGCCTACAAACAAGCAAACCTCAGTTCGCGATTCTAGCTTTCCTTCCTTTTTCCTCAGGACATAAACAAGATACCCCCAAATTCCATAATGACGTAAATCAGGTTCACGACTGTTATCCCCAAAATTTCAGTTCGATGATGTGGAAATCAGAAGTGACAGGTGGCAGTGCATGATCATCAAGCGGCACATTAATGGTCAATAAATATGTTGACCAAGGGAAGTGCAAAGGTTAGAAAATGACCTCCGGAGTTGTGATATCACTGGTCGGAAGATGGTTTTACCTAGTCAGGAAATAATTCACCTGACCGGATAGGAATTTAACTGGTCAGGAGGGAGTCTTACCCGACCAAACACATCAGAAGGGCAGTTTATCCGACCAGGTAAGGATTTAACTGGTCAGGAAACGATTTACCCGACTGGATAAGAATTTTGTCTGGTCAGGAGGGAGTCTTACCCAACCAGACACATCAGAAGGGAAGTTTATCTGACTAGTTACATCAGACAGGGGTTTCACCTAACGTGTTACATCAGAAAGGGGTTTGACCTGATTAGCTACATTAGAAGGAAGATTTAGCCGACCAGCTATGTCAGATTGAGGAGTGTAGCCGAACGGATGTGTCAGAATCTCAGGAGTTAACTGCCCAGTGACTTCTTTACAGAATCTCAGTAACAACTTCAACCCGAATCACTCGTAACTACCACACGAATCTCTCAGATATCCCGAAGTAATAGCTAGATTGTTGTAATTTGAATTTGTTTATTATTTTATTAATTAAAGTTGGTTAAAAAAAGGGAAAATACTCATTTGGTACCCTGTGTTTTTGCAAAGTATCATTTTGGTACCCTCTGTTTTCAATAATGCTCATATGGTACCTTGTATTTTAAAATTGTACATATTTGGTACCCTAAACTCAGATTTGATAGATAAAATTTTGTTAATATGATCAAACTGTCATCAGTTTTATGTAATTATGTAATTAAATTTAAATTTGTAACTTACATAATTGACAGTAGTTTGATTAAATTGACAAAATTTTATCTATCAAATCTGAGTTTAGGGTACCAAATATATACGATTTTAAAATACAGGGTACCATATGAGCATTATTGAAAACAGAGGGTACCAAAATGATACTTTGCAAAAACACAGGGTACCCAATGAGTATATTCCCTTAAAAAAACCAAGGACCCCGTCAAAATGGGAGATTTTTCATGTACGATCCATGAGCCTATAAATGAAGAGCTCATGGCATCATTTTAAGGATCTGATTTGATCTTTTGGAGACTTTTAGACTCTCTCATTTTGAGACTTTGGGACTGTTACTTGGGGCATTTTCTGAGAGAGCTTAGAGAGAGAAAGCTTGTATTCTCTAGAGAGAGAAACTTTGTTTTTTTCTACTTACACTTAAGAAACTCAGTTGGCTCAGGTTCATCTGATCTTAAGTGTAGGCTACATATATCACAACTCCAAGTGGATTACGCTATTACCATGTAGTGTCACAAATTTTTTTACTTAACTAGATAGTAGTAGTAGTTAGTATTAGTTTGTAGTATGTTAGTTTTTGTGGATTTTGGTTCAAGCCGGGATTTAGTTGGAAACTCATAGCAACAGTTATGGATTTTATAAGTTTAACCTATAGTATTAAAATATTAATTATAACATAAGGTTTGATTAATATTGTTGGTCCTAGAAATATTATTTATTATAACCTATGGTTTATATAGAATTATTAAGAATGTGACACTTCTCATAATCATGTTTATTAATGATTTAAGTATTTTTGATGAATAGTTTAATTAAAAGAAAGATATAGAAGCTCTAGAACCTTCCAGCAGTTGTTAGGATCACATTTTGACTCAGTCAAAGCTATTTAATCAATTCAAAATATGCTGAAAAAGTGCAAATACGTGTTTGATATATCAACATATGCCGATATATTGCAGCAATAGGGGCTGATATATCGCCTATGGGAGATATGGAAAACACGTCGACTTCGTACGAACGAACGAACGGGGCTCAGGAAATAGGACTAGGCGATATATCGCCAAGGGTAGGCAATATATCGCCCCTGGCATGTTTTTTTGGAAGCTTGAGGTTTTTAAATTTAAAAACATCCTTAACCACTTGGACCTGCCCTTGAACGATTTTGACCAAGTTCTGGGCGTCTGTTAAACAAAAATTCAAATCTTTTTCATTTTATATTCATTTATTTATTCATTCTAAAAGGGGTTAGTTTCACTCCTTGAACTCTATAAATAAGACCTAGTACTCAGCCATTTCATTCATCATTCAAGATTTGTTCAGAGCCTCCAAGCTGCTAAGTTTACTATAGAGAGAAACACTTGAGTTTTGGGATAAAAGCTTTTCCAATCTAAGCTTTTCTAAACACTTGGGAAGTAAGATAATTCGGTATCAAGCACTACAAAAAATTCTACTTTCAATGACCCCCTACAATGTCTTACACCATTGGTGTAAGACATTGATTTTTTTTATTAATCACTAAAATTGTAAGACATTAAAAAAGTGGAAAGACGTTGAAAAACTAAGGCCTAACACGTGTCCATGGAGTACATCCAACGTCTCCCACTGGGAGACATGCCACATGTCTCACGTCTCCCAAGTCCCTACACACAACTAGCACGTCTCTCACTTGGAGACCTTATAAGTGGTATAATACATATGCATTTATTATTATTAATTATAAATTTTATTTTTATTAAAAAAACAAAACAAATAGGTAACCATCTCTCTCTCCCATGTTATCAATATCCTTTTAATATATTTTTTTATTTGAGAATGCATTAAATACCCTTTAATGTCCCTTTATCTCTTTCATTCTCTCTCTCTCTCTCTCGGTAATACCCTAGCCGCACCCCTTTTGATTCCCATCTCTCACTTTCTCTTTCTCACGAATGCTTCTCCCTCTCTCACTCTCTTTCTATGTCTCTCACTGGTGCAGGTCAACAACGGTTTAGGTGATGTGCTTGCGGTGGTGGAGGTGCGCAAACGAGGGTTGTCACAGTGGGGGCGCTGGTGCAGGCCGTGGCCAATGGTGAAGCATGAAAGCAAGAAAGGCTTATGTAGTGGGTGAGATCAAATGGTAAGGAGTTTCTCACTCAGTTTTTTTTTTTTTTTGGTGTTTGGGTTTGATAAATTAAACTCATATTGATTGGTCTTATGGTTTTTTTTTCTTGTGCTTGATGGTATTTTTCAGTGTTTCCAAATGGGATCTGGAAGCAGGCCATCAAGGAGGAACCAAAAATGGAGAAACCGAAAATAGAGAAGGTGGAGAGTCCGAGAAGAATAAGGCCCCTGATGTTTCTCACTCTTGTGAATATCTCCTAATTAATTTATGAATTTTCTGGGTAAATAGACATGAAGAATCGACAAGGAGAAAGAAAATGAAATTTTTGTATAGACATGAAGGATTTTATCAATGTTGATGATGTATTGATGATTTTTTTGTTGTTGGGATTTTGATTCATTCCAGCCGTATGGATTGTTGTTTAATTAACAATCCATATTTTTTTTAAAAAGAAAAAAAGAAAAATCTACTACTAATTTTAAATTAAAAAATGGTTATTATTTATTCCGTTTTCCTGTTACAGTTTTAATTTTAATATTTAATTCAATATAATTAATATATTAAAAATAAATATTATTAAAATAATAATTTAAAAAAAATTTCAACCTCTCTCATTGGGAGAGGTTATAGACATCACACGTCTCCCAGTGGGAGACATTGAAAGTCCACGTTTTTGGACAACTTTCAATGTCTCCCACTGGGAGAAGTGGGATGTTTGTTACCTCTCCCATTGGGAGACGTGAGATATACACTTACAATGACTCCACCTACAACGTCTCCCCCCATGGGAGATAGTGTAGACTTTCAATGTCTCCCAAATAAAGTCATAAAATTCATATTTTGTTGTAGTGAAGGTATAGATCAAGTCATAAGTTTATTGAAGGTATTCCTATCCTTAAGTTCAGTTTTCATAGTTCTTTAGTTTTCTTTTATTTTCTTTCAGATCCCAACTCTTGTTTGTGATTCTTGATTAGGTATTTAAGTTTTTTGAAACTTAAGGTTTTCAGCAAGTTTCTTCTTTGATGGTTTAGTTCTCTTTTTCATCTCCTTTCTTTAGAAACTCATGGTTTTACTATTGGTTTTGGAAGTGTTCCAAATCCCGTTCTTGTCTCCATATCCCAGTTTTCGGTAAGGAAAATAAGTTAGATTATATGTGTTTATATGTTTATGTTATGATATGTATATGTATAAATATGTTTTGTAGTCGCTTGGGCACATGACTTGCTTAGATAGTAAGCCCCAATAATTTATGTTGTAGTTGCTTGAACATGCCCTTATGCGCATATGACTTGCTTAGATAGAAAGCCCCAAGAATTTTTTATCATTTTCATGGTTTAGAGTTATGATTTACCTTACCTCGATTAGTAGACAGAGGACCTAGATGGGTTATCATATACTATAGTTGTGATCTAACCTACCTCGATTAGTAGACAGAGGACCTAGATGGTTTTATCACATACCATGTTAATGAGTTAATGGCCATTAATATTGTAGTCCTATACGATATACATTTTTATAGTCATATGTTTATGATATAGTCTTATGTTTATGATTTATGTTATATGTTGTTAGTAGATTTTCCTTGCTGGGCATTAGGCTCATTCCTTTCTTTTTAGAATGATGCAGGAAAATGAACATGGAAGGCAGAAAGGATTCGTGGCAGCTTGGCATGTGTGTTGAGGATGAATGGACTGATGGAAGATTGAGGATGACATTGTTTTTAAGTCTTTTTCTTATGTTTTTATGTATTCTCGCACTTAGTATTTAAACAATTGATTAAAGTTATGTTTTTTATGTTTTATGTACTAAACAATGGGTACCCATACCGTATTTTGTATTTTCTATCATTCATTTGGTTTTTAAATAAAGTTATGTTATTTCTATGTATGTATTCAAATTAGTAGCTATTTCATAGTAGTTTCTAATGGTCCGAGGTCTTAGAAAGAGTCGGGTCATTACATACCAACAAATTGGGATTAAACCACTATAAAATTATTTGTGTCATTTATTTTCTATTCAAGGCTTACTGTCGTTTTTGCGCTACTCGCCATTGGCCCAAATCATGGTCAACATTTTTGGTGCTTTCATTGAGATCCTGAATAGAAGAAACACACTACTATCCTACCAATATGGCGCCTAGGAAGCTTGTTACGTCAACTGCAAAAGAAACGGTTAGACCAGAAGGTCCTGCACCTGAGAACCCTGACACTGAGCCCATGGTCTTTCTCGAGGAGACAACTCTAGACGTTGCACAAATCTAGGAGGCCATGGGGGATTTCCAGGAAGAGATGATGCAATTCAATGCTCGACAGGAGTCTTTTGCTGAGGAAATGGCTAGGCAGAAAGTTGCATTCAAGCAGCAGAGACAAGAAATGGATGCTAGAAGCAAAGAGATCAGGCGACGGTAGGAGGAGGCTGACCGGCGACATTGCGAGGCAGCACTTGCTCTAGAAGCAGCTACTCAATTGGCCCATGTCAATGCCCAAACCGCGGCACGAGCAGCCGCCCAGGGAGTAAGAAATAATAATGCTGGTCAGAAGTCCCCTGCTGGCAGAGCCAATTCTCGGGGGCCAAACAGAAGTAGAAATAATCACACTGGTCGGGCAGATGATGGGGTTCACTCTGGGACTGCATTGATGCAAAGGGAGAGTTCTAGAACCCCTTCCAAAAGCCACCAGTCAGAAACTTCTATATCAGGAAGTCATCGGTCGGGTAGTAAGAAGACTTCGTCCAGGCATAACCAGACCAGAACTCCTCGAGACAAGAAAACTTCATAGTATAAAGATGGGTATGGTTGGGATGAGGCTGATAGTCATCAAACTGACCAGTCAATAGAAAAAGAAGGCAATAACCAACAAGAAGGAGGAAAGGACTACCCGGCCCGTGCCAAGAAGCTGGCACTACATCCTGGCTAGCAGCGTAGTGAGAGAAAGAGCCGGTCCCACATAGTAAGCCCTCCGACAAATCGAAGAGTACATTGTTCGACTGGCTAGGAGGACATGCTACCCGGAAGGATTTGAGAGATGTCATCAGCAACAAGAGGAAGACTACCCAGGTCGAAGGGCAAGATCTTACCTGCCTTGGCGTTCAAGTAGAAATACTTGATGATAGTGCACCAGACGGAAATGCCCGACCAGGAGGTCGAAACGCTGAAACATCATCAGTTGCATCGGTCATTCAAGCCCAACTTAACGCACTAGTGGCTACAATGCAAAGTTTGGCTAATCGACTTACTAGGTTGAATGACATAGACCATAGGAATGACAACCCTTTCGATATACTTGAACAGTGTTCAACTGGTCAGTAAACTGGGCAGTTTTCAACGGGTCGGTATATTCTCGCAAAAATCAATTGGTTAGTCAAATCGAGTAGTGTTCAACTGGTCGGTAGATCTAGCAGGGTTCAACTGGTCAGTAAACTAGGTAGTGTTCAACTGGTCAGTGAATTTGAAAAGTTGTCAACTGGTCTGTAAAAATCGAGTAGTTTTCAACTGGCTGGTATTCACCTGGTCGGACAAACTGACAGTAATTGGGCATTGTTCAACTGATCAGAAATTATCCATATACTATATGTGTTTCATGAATAATTAACCATCGATCACTTGGGAGCACATAGGTATACTGGTATATAATTTATCTTGCTACAATTCTAGGGTGAAAGATCGAAAGTTCCAGGTCGTTGATTTGGTCCTGAGAAAGGTGTTCATCAAAGACCCATCAGCTGGAGTGCTATGACCAAATTGGGAAAGACTTTATCAGATTAAGAAAGTTTTTCCTCCTGACACTTACAACAAACTTTATTGGCTGAATGGAGCCTGATCAGGAACCACTGGAATGGCAAGCGTCTATCGATATATTATCACTAAATACCGCTTTCAGAGTGGTAGCTTAATTTCAAGTTGTTTAACTTGTTATTTAAGTTTGGTTTATGAGATGGTTATTTGCTTACCAATCATTCATTTTTGAAATTTTGTTGTTGTTTAAGACTCGTTATTAGATACGTTTTGTCCTTTTTTAATGTACGAGTAATACAAGAGACTATGCGCAGCATGGTTGATTCTTGCTACAAATATGCATGTGTGTTAATTATTTCAACTGGTCGATAAAATTGGACAGTGTTCAACTGGTCGGTACGTTCAAGCAGTGTTCAACTGCTCGAATATTTCCCATATATCCTATGTGTTTAACTAGTAATTAACTGCTCGAACAGATTCGGTCAAGTAGTAAGTGACCAAGGATCTTTCAACCCTCGATCACTTGGGGGGCACATGAGGTATACTGGTATATAATTTAACACAGGCAATAAGAGCACGAGTTAAGATATTTCTTTTTAGGTTGACTTGTAAATTTTTGAAGTCAAAAAAGGCCATTAACCTGACTTGTTTGACAAAGCTTAAGTAACTTGGAATTTTTCAAAATTTCACGTTAGAAGCAAATATTTGTGTGAAAATAAACATTATGCTCATAAAATGTTAGAGCAATAAGAGTGTGAGAAAGTATACTTAGTAGGGACTTACGAAATGTCTAAAATTTCTAAGTTAGAAAATTATGTACTCATGCGAAAATATAATGCATACATCAGAGTGACTTTACTATTCACAAAAAAATTATAATGTTTTAAGTATAAAAAGACTTAGAATGTTTCAAGTTAGCAAGGAAAAGTAAAGTATAAATGCCAACAACTCGACCGTACGAGAAAAATATCAAGGCTGCTAAGCAGCAATGGTCTTCACAAAAGTATAAGCAAAAAAGAGTAAACTACTAGCCAGGTACAACATTTTGCTGGTCAGGTGCAAAGTTTCCTTGGTTGGGAGAACATATACAACTTCTCTGGTCGGCTGAGCATGCATCACTGGTCGAGTAGGAAACTCTGTGGTTGGATAGGATGCTCTCTAGTTGGCTAATAGTGTCTACTGGTTGGGTACACTAGTCTCTGGCTGGTCAATACCGTCGTCAACATCCAGGACTTCCTCTGGCCGGAATGATAAAGCCGGAGAGACAGGCATAGTGCCAGCTGGAAGAGCTGCCTCCTCAATGACCTTGGTTTCACATTTGGTGAGTTCTTCGACCTTTACTTCTTCAGAGAGAAATTCGAGGTTGAGAGGCTTGTTTAACTTCCAAATATGATAGAAGTCGTTGAAGCAGATTTCTTCATAACAAGCTAAATCAGTTTCCTTTTCCTGTTTCAACTCTTCATTCTCTTGAATCTTCTTCTTTAGCTGGTCGTTCAATGTCTTATTGGCCTGGACTTGCTTGCTGTTCTCATCAACCAACTCTTTAAACGATCTATCTCGATCAACAATTGTTTTCTCAGCCTGCTCAGTCTTTTCTTGGAGATCTTTCTCAGACTTAGTCAGACTTTTAATCTTTGCCTGGGCTTCCACCAATTGATCATTCAAGACCTTGACCAGCTCCTTATAGTCGACTGCTCGGCGTTGAGCATGACTAACAGTGATGAGTCCCTGGAGTAAATATCTGGAAAAGTATTCAGAATAAGAACAATCAATAAAAAAGTGAGTGTTTCTGATAAGATGCTTACACTCATAATTTGAGCAAGGCCTTTGTGAAGGACAACTTCAACGCTTTGCCGAGGTAGAGTCTCCAAGGTTTGAATTGTCGTTGAATGGTGGAGAGTATGGTCTAGTAACTCTTTGTTGTATTCACCAGCAATGCGAAGGGGCTCGCTTAAGCAGACTGATCGAGTAGTTTGTAGGCTAGCAGAAGAAGGAATAGATGGAGGAGTCAAGCGTGGGATAGTGACTAACTGAATGGATGGTCTCCCCTGGTTAGGCGGTGTAGTCCTCATGACCTTGCTTGGAGGATTCAAGCTGCTCCCTTCATCAATTTTCCTCTTTTGGACAGAGGTAGTGTTGAACTGCTTAAACATGTTTGGATCTGCAAAAAATTAAAGCAAAAGTGCGGTCAGTGAAAACAAGAAATAAATATAAGTGAATGAAAAGTTTTACTGTGACCACATGATCTATAGACTTTCATCACAATCATTCTCAAAATGTAATTATGGTTACTGTTAGTAAAACCTGAATTTAGAATTTCATCAAAATGTTGTCCTCGTCTTCCGACGATGAGCTGTCTTCTCTAAGGAGCTCGACGCTTTTTCCATTCCCACGCCTAATAGGGAAGGTAGGTCAGTGAGAATTTTCTAGAAGAGGCTCTCTAATGATGAGACCACCTGGTCGGTGTGGTTGAGGAGATGGTTCAGGAGAAAACTGGTCAGTCACTACTTCGGTATCAGCATTAGACTAATCAATCAAATTTGCTTCATCAGTAGTGCTGCCCACAACAATGTCTTGGTTGTTATGTAACAACCTCGCCATTTGAAGATTCTCTAAGGTGACCAACTGCTTAACATCCTTCTCCTCAATTGGCATGTTAGCGAGAGCCTTTGCTTGGGAATGTATTTCCCTGGTTGGGAAAGGTTGATCAAAAGGGCCTGCATGCATAAAAGCCAAGTTATTGGCTTTGATGTCTGGAGTAAGAAAGTATTACGTATAATACTTTCCAAGATTCGATTTATGGGCAATGCCATGAAGGTACTTAACCCCTTTTTTCCTGTGAAAGTGGTGGAAAAATCCTGTATTCTTGTGGCTGGGGTTAGTCCTAAGATCGAACAAATAGTGTACCTCATGAGGGGTTGGTGGTTTCCAACCCTGGAAGTGGTAGAGAATATATAAGGCGGACAAGGCTTGTATCCCGTTTGGAGCAATTTGGAAGGCAGAAACATTAAAGTAATTCGCTATTGACCTAAAGAAAGGGTGCAAGGGGATAGTAGCTTCTGCATAAATGTGATACTTAGACTAGGCACAATAGGCACCACCAAGATTATTGGCTCTCTGGTATGGGTGCGGGCATACTACATTGTAACGCCCCAACTCCAGGGACCGTTATGGTGTGCCTTGTAAATAGTGCTAAACCCGCTAATCGAGTTATTTGGCCAAAATCGTGTAGCTAAGTATGATTAGCGGTTTAGGGATTAAAATTTTTGGTTAAGATGTAACGTTTCACTAGAACGTTTAATATATATGTTGGGATCCCAAAATTATGATTTCAGAGTCTACTACAAGAAAATATTTACAACAGGCTGTTCTAAGCGGCAAAACAGGGTTTAACCCTAGTTCCTCTTTAAACCTCGGCCGTGGCGGACGAGTAGCTGCATATGTACACGTCATCACCTAAGCTCTCCAACTCAAGGATGGTCCAGCTTCCTTTTACCTTTACCTGCACCACATAGCACCCGTGAGCCGAAGCCCAGCAAGAAAACATATTATAACATGATATAATATCAACAGTGATTGTATTACTTAATCAGGACCAACAGTCCAAACAAATAGGTGACTATCACAAAAAGTCACAAATATGGGGACAACACCCTTTAGCCATGTGATGATAGGATCACCAGGGCTTAACAAATGAGTGAGCATCTCACTAGCTTCAACAGGATAGGTGCATGGTGATTGGTCACCAACATAACCTTCCTCCTGACTCTAGAGTCGTAACTATGGAACAACGTTCCCTAGCCATGTGACAGACAATCACCGGGGCCCTATGCCTTGGCTCTGAGTGCTATTCTTAGACTAGTCAAGCGCTTATATGTTCATCGACTTTAGGGTCGGTCCAGCATTAATGCCATAGAGCCATTCAATGCTGATATCGATTAGATCTAATCTTCATTCGACCTTGCGTCCTCGACGCTTATGCCGTTTCTGACCCTCAGGTCAGTGAAACACGACCAGTGCTCAACCCGTTGTGAGCTTAACTAATAAGTCACAGCCTCACAGACGGATCTGACACCATTGTCGATTCTGACTAATAAGTCAGTGCCATACACAAGTAAGCCTTGCCACCAAACATATATCACATGTCCAATATCCATAAACAAGGTATTCATCATGCTTACTTAACAGGTACTAGTACAATTAGGATCATGCACAAACACAGAGGCTCAAGCTCTGAACGATATCATATTCAGTATACAAAGCATGTCCTAATCACATGTTTCTCATGCATCACATGCATCATATTTAACAATCCAACATGCATCAATAATAGCCATGCATGTCACGTTTAATAATCAACCAACATGCATCAAGAATAACCATGCATGTCACATATACACAGGGTGCAGTTTTCTTACCTCAGATTCGAGCTATAATGATTAAAAGAACGACCCTTGAGAACGATCAACTTTTAGTCCTTTAGCGGTCACCTCAAACTTTATTTTGAACCCCCTTCACTGGCTGAATCAAGTTCCTAAGCTCCCACCTTTGATCTCTAGCTTATTACCTCAAATTGGCTCTCAAAATTCCAAAGAGAAAAAGAGGGAAAATGGTGTACGGGTGAGGGAGAAGGATGAGGATGATGATGCTCTATTTTTTTTACGCTTCCACAGCCTTCTAAACTCCAAAGGCTGATATATATCTTAGGGGTGAAAAGACCATTTTGCCCCTAGATCAAATAAAAGCTTCTAAAGTCTCCCAAGGGTAAAACCGTCCTTTCCCGTCTATCTCGTTAATTATAATTAATGCTCTCCAATTCCCGCTATTCTCAAATGCCAATAAATCATATCCCATTACCCTTTAATTCCCGGTAATGTTCTAATCATTAAAATGACCCCGAGACTCACCCCGAGCCCCGAACTTAAACCCGTTATGACTAGACCGAACACTTACATTTCACGATCGTCTCATGCCGAATAGCTTGAACCAATCCACCTTATAATGTGGCTATATTAATTAATCACAACCATGCACCCAAAATACACAATTACGCCCACAACGGCCAAATTACCAAAATACCCTTATAATTATAAATACACCCATATGCATGCATTTACCATCATATAATAATATAATTCACATGAACATGCATATGATCATTAAATAGCATCATAATTCAATTATGGCCCTCCCGACCTCCTAATCAAGGTCCTAACCCTTATTAGGAAATCCGGGGCACTACATACATTCACTCCTTCAAGTCCCAAAGTTTGAATGTGTCTATCAAGCATTTTAGAGTTCAGCTTAGAAGCCTCAGCTACAAACCATGAAGGCACACGTTCTTCTTCTTTCCTCGGTTTAAGTGTAGCAGTTTGTTGGATTTCAGTGGCAAAATTTTGGGTAGTCTTTGAAGAAACTTCAATCTCAACTTCTTCTAATAAATTTTCTCCCATAAAGGGCATTCGTTCCACCACCTTTTGTGTTGCTCTACGAGCTACATGGGGATCTTGTTCCTAAGGGAGTCGATGGGACTATTTTCACCCTCATCGGTTGATGCTGACATTGTTGCTTAAGGAACTAATCTTCGTGAAGGAAGTATAAAGCTGACCACGAAAGGATTTTCTTGAGATGGTCTTCCGGAGTTCGTTTGCTTGGAGATTTGGAAGAAGAATCGCTGCTCGAAAGGGTATCACTTGAAGTAGGAGATGAGGAATCAGAGTCTGTTTGGTTGTCACCTCCCCTGTAGTTGAAATGGTTCATCTAAAAAAAATACGGGGAGGTGAGTAAACCAAGCAGAAAATGAGTGCAAAGTAAAAATAATTACTGCCTAGTGAAATTTTTTTTTAGCAGTGAAAACATTTTACTGGCTAGATAAAAATGTATGAGAGCAGTAGTGATAATTTGATGCAGTTCAGAAAGCAAAAAAATTTAGTCACACGGCACATTCCAAGGCCAAGACGATCAGATGTTATATGATTTTGTGCTTAGGTGATGCTCGGGATCTCAAATATGGGCACATACCCGAGTGGCTAAGTGTGACAATCCGAGAGGTACAAAAAATTTCAAGCAACATAAAATAACCATATGTGGATGCAGTCCGATCGGATTCAACAATACTCCATGTACGGGTGCTGTGCGATCGGGTAAATAACTTGGCACAAACCCGAGCAGTTAAATGACTCAAGTTGCAACGTATGAGTGATCTAAATGACAACTTAGTAGCATAAAACATTCAAGAAAGGTGCATGATCCATGCGGTTCACTGTTTGTTCCGAGGGGCCAAGAATGCCCGAGCGGCTTGGTGGGTTTCGAAGAGCCAAAGCAACCAAGAATGCCTGAGTAGTTAAGCTTTTCCGAGGAGCCAAGAATGTCCGAGTAGCTAATGGCATCTGATCGGGTTCATGAATTTTTTTGCATTTCTCATGGCGAAAAATTCTGAGCAGTGGAGGCATATTCGATTGGCCAACATGTGACCAACTAAGGTGATATCTGATCAGCTAACAAAACAAATGTAATTCCAAGTAGTCTAAGCCTATCCGATCGGTCAAACCAAAGAATCCGGGCAGAAATTTTTTAAAATAAAAAAGTTATCACTTGGCAAGCACAAATTCTCTAAAAAAAGGCGAGCATAAACACGTTTTCCTATTCATGGGGCATACAAACAAGATCAAAAAGTGGAATTTCAAGGGTTCAACAAGCTTCAAGAAAACATCAATGCTCATCCTATACCCATGAACCGGAATATGCAACGTTGAATGGGAGATCATTTTTTCTTCAAAATTTCCTGAAATTGAAGGCAAAATTGACTAACCCAAGGCCAAAACTACACCAAAACAGCCACAAAATGCACTATCCAACAAAGATTCATCACAAAATTCCAAGGAGAGCATATCAAAAGTGGGTTTCGGCATTCACCTATTCCAACAAATATTTGTGCAAAATACTTAAGGGTAAAGCCAAAGGAGAAAGAACTTACCCAAATGGAGGGGAAGACACTTGATTTCTTGAAGAAGCCTTTGATTTGCTTGAAGAAAATGGGATACTCTTGGAAGCCTTGAGGAGGAGTCAACCGCAACAAGGGGGAGTCTTTTTTGTGATGTTCTTTTTGGCTTGAGAAGGTTAGGCAAGCATGGGGTTATTTATAGGAAAAGAGGGGAGTCCTCAACTCATAATTTTTCCTATATCCCATTATCCCACTTTCTGGGACACTAGTAACTGCCATTTTTATGAACTGAAAAGTTTAATCATGCGTTTACTTGAAAAGGCGGGAGAATATAGAAAGTCATTTTTTGGAATTTTGGGACGCAGAGAATATTAAATTTATTGGTGAGTAACCACGTGGAGGCAAATACTAGGATATTATTTAATTTCTGATTGGCCATTCAATTTCTAGAGATGTAACTGGTCGACTTTTATTATTTGTGAAAGTTACTAATCGGGCGAAGTTTTTTGATGACCTCAAAACCATTTTTCTAGAGAAAAAAATTTATCATACGAGTAAATCATATAATAAACTTGGGGGGCAAATGTTATCCCCAAAATTTTAGTTCGATGACGTGGCAATCAGAAGTGACAAGTGGCAGTGCATGGTCATCAAGCGGATCATCAAACGACACATTAATGGTCAATAAATGTGTTGACCAAGGGAAGTGCAAAGGTTAGAAAATGACCTACAGAGTTGTGATATCACTGGTCGGAAGATGGTTTTACCTGGTTAGGAAATAATTCACCCGACCGGATAGGAATTTAACTGGTCAGAAGGGAGTCTTACCCGACCAGACACATCAGAAAGGCAGTTTATCCAACCAGGTAAGGATTTAACTGGTCAGGAAATGACTTACCCGACTGGATAAGAATTTTTTCTGGCCAGGGGGAAGTCTTACCCGACCAGACACATCAGAAGGGAAGTTTATTCGACCAGTTACATCAGACAGGGGTTTCACCCAACCAGTTACATCAGAAAGGGGTTTCACTCAACGAGTTACCTCAGAAAGGGGTTTCACCTGACTAGTTACCTCAGAAAGTGGTTTCACCCTACCAGTTACCTCAGAAAGGGGTTTCACCCGATTAGCTACATCAGAAGGAAGATTTAGTCAACCAGCTATGTCAGATTGAGGAGTGTAGCCGACCGGATGTGTTAGAATTTCAGGAGTTAACTGCCGAGTGACTTCTTTATAGAATCTCAGTAACAACTGCAATCTAAATCACTCGTAACTACCGCGCGAATCTCTCAGATATCCCGAAGTAATAGCTAGATTGTTGTAATTTGAATTTGTTTATTATTTTATTAATTAAAGTTGGTTAAAACAACCAAGGACCCCGTCAAAACGAGAGTTTTTTCATGTACGATCCACGAGCTTATAAATAAAGAGCTCATGGCATCATTTTAAGGATTTGATATGATCTTTAGGAGACTTTTAGACTCTCTAATTTTGAGACTTTGGGACTGCTACTTGGGGCATTCTTGGGGCATTTTCCGAGAGAGCTTAGAGAGAGAAAGCTTGTATTCTCTAGAGAGAGAAACTTTATATTTTTCTACTTACACTTAAGAAACTTAGTTGGCTCAAGTTCATATGTTCTTAAGTGTAGGCTACATATATCACAACTCTAAGTGGATTACGCTATTACCAACAAATTGGGGCTGAACCACTATAAAATTATTTGTGTCATTTATTTTCTATTCAAGGCTTACTATCGTTTTTGCGTCTACTCGTCATTGGCCAAAATCGTGGTCAACAGTAGTATTTTCCTTCTCTCCTTTGGTCGAACCACCATCAACAATCCTCTTTGAAGGATTTGGTGATCGTTGCATAGGAAAAATAGGAATATCATCGATTATCACGATCTCGATGTTGTCCATAATCAATACCATGTTGAAGTTCGACAAACATTTAGTGAGGTTCTCACCATAGAGTAACCTTTTAGAGATTAGAGAGAGTATGGAGTAGGAAGCGTAGAGTTACAATTATCAACTAAGTAGAAATCAACACATTGCTTGACAAACATTTATTCATTAAAATTTTAAAAATAGCATAACATACAAAATGTTTGAGATAAGCAAAATACTAAAACACTTATCTTCTATTTCTTAGGCACTTTAACTAGCCACGAACCCATGTGTCCCAGTAGGCGAGAGTCACAAATATTCACTTAATTAAATATAGAAACATCTCAATTAATAAAACGTCATAGAGTTTTATTAACTACCTATCCATTTGATCAAAGTAACGAAAAATCATGTGTCCTGGTAGGCGATAGTCACAAATATTTCTTACTTTATGAGTTGGACCCACGATTTCGATTATTATAGACTTATTTCCTATAGTCACCATAGGGATGAGTCTATAGAAGGTCCATTTATAACTATCTATCCTATGAAATTTAACCATGTTAAGAAGTCCAGTGAACACCTTCTGTAGGGAGACGAAATCAAAGCGCCATGAGGCCCCACTGAATTCTAACCTTGTTAAATCAACGGTGGAGTTCGAATTCAAATTTTTAAAACTCATTATTAAATCTTTTAGTATTTTATTCTTTTTGAAAAATATCAACTTAGGTTTGCCAAATTATTAAATAATTAATAAACCAACTTAGGTTTGCCAAATTATTAAAATAATTAATAACCCAACTTAGGTTTGCCAAATTATTAAAATAATCAATAAACCATAGTTTATAATTTTCCCATTAATTCTAAATTTTCCATTGAAAATTAATTCAAAAATAGAATTAATTTGTTTATAGTCAATTATTAGGTCCAACTAAAAAGAATTAACATAATATAATTAAGTCCAACTTAGGTAAATGGGCCTTAAAAATTCGAGCTTGCATAGAGGAGAGTTTGGTTTAGTATGTCGGACCCACTACTAAGGTTCCCTAACTTCCATACAAAGCCCAAAAAGACAGAAATTTGAACATTTGTTTTATTAGTTGTTATTCAATTGATTTGACTAAATCTAGTAATGCAAAGCAAATGGGCCTTCACAAGTGGAACCACCCACAAGAGAGGAATTTAAACTTTACATGTTCAATTGAGCCCAAATAAAACCTAACATTTTATGAAAATTTTATTTGAGTTTTTCCACATTTTTCAAACACAAAAAATTGAGCCATCATTATACTTATACTAGATACAAACAACGTGCAATATGCACATTTGCTTAGTTTTATTTATAGAATTTATTAATTATTTTTATTAAATTTATATTAATGTCATATAAATTTTGAAATAAATATCCTATTTTAATTAAATAATTTATTTATTTTTGTTTAATTTTATGTTTGTTCTAGTTTTTGAATTTGGAAGTGACAACAAGAGATTATATATTATATGTTTAATGTAATATTAAATATTATATGTGGATTTTAAATTTAAGTTTCTTGCTAGTTTTTTATTTTTAAAAACAATTTGTTTCTAATTCACAGTAGATTATATTATATGTTTAATATGATATTATTCTAATGAGTGAGTTTAAGTTTAATTAAATTTTATTTAAGTTATAAAATGTATGGTCTTATTATTTTTAAATAATTATCATTGTAAAATATTTCAAAAATATCATATTTTAATTTGTTTAATTATTTATTATTTTAAAATAACTATCATTGTAAAATATCTGAAAAATATCATATTTTAATTTGTTTAGTTATTTATTATTTTTAAATAATTATCATTGTAAAATATCTCAAAAATATCATATTTTAAAATTTTAATTATTTATTTTATTTTATTTAAGTTTAAGTGCTTACGAACTACCGTTAAATATAAGAATATTCTGTTAAATATAAGAATATTCCGTTAAAGTTAACATTAAAAAAATAAAAAAACCGTTAAAACTAAGAATTTCCGTTATCTACACACTTATTATATAGAAGAGATTTAAAGCCCAAATGCAAAAAATAACTTCATAATGATGACTGATATGTTAATAATTGGATGGGCCTAACATGTTACTCTATAAGCATGTATTATTAAATTATGCAAATATTCCACAACAATATACTATTTTGCAAAATACCATAATTAATAAAATTCAATATAATTAATTAAATAAGTTGAAAAATATTAAATTAATTAAAATAGAATTTATCAAACAAAATTCAATTTCAAATAATTAATTTAAACTAGGTTGTTAAGAATGACAAGATAAAATATTAGCCAATTTTAAAATATCATAATAGCTTTTACCCAAATTTAAAATATCTAAAATATCCAGAATTATCAGATAACAAATTTTGAAATATTTTAAACAATAAAAATATTTTGAATAATCAGATAACCAATCTTAATATTTCAATTATAACAATATAAAAAAATATCTTAAAATATCATGATTATCAGATAACCAATTCAAAATATTTTAAAAAGCTAAAATATCTAAAATAATTAGACAATCAATTTTAAATATTTAAACCTTAACCACACATTATATATCCAATTAATAAAAATTAATTTTTTTTTTTTGCGAAAAAGTGGCGTCGCGGGGTCCGACATTGACTCCGTACAGACTTCTGGACGGTTGCTTCATGCGTGGCCAGCACGCACACTGCCCAATACGTCCAAAAAAAATTTGAAAAAAAATATGTGCAGTTTTTCAATCCCAAAACAAGCCAAAAACAACCAAATTATTGTTAAATTTACATAACAAAACATGAACATGTACAAATAACAAGTACCATCCAATTAACACCTAACATACAAATCAATTTCACACGTGTTCATTCATTAAAATAAACTAGCAACCTATGGCTCTGAGGCCAATTATTGGAAATTGCATATAACCAGATCTTTATTTATTTTCATGTAATTTACACATTATCAAACAAACATGTAAATACTAGGGGTGTTCATAAAACCGCCCACACCGCACAAACCGACTACACCGCACAACACCGCACTGCAATTTGCGGTTTAGAACCCTTCGCGGTGCGGTTGCAGTTTGTATTTTTGCCAAACTGTGCGGTGTGGTGCGATTTGCGGTTTTAAATTTTATAAATGCAGTTCAAACCACACCACACCGCATCATTATATATATTAACTTTTTTATATTATGTTTTTTAATTTTACTACATTTAAAGTTAATGCATAAATATCTATATAGTATAATATAATATAATATACACATTATCTAGAAAAAAAAATGTTTCATAGGATGCTAACACATATTTTACTTCAATCTAAATATATTCCTCCTTAATTAAAATAATATTTATTTTTATACTACATTTTTTCTTTGTTATTAGTTTGTTATATTTTTATTGTTTTGCTTAAAGTTTATTAGCTTGTTGTACATTTAATTATTTTTTTAAACACTCTATGGTTATGAGATTTATTATGAATCTTTCTTAATTATAATATTTAATTGTTAAATTATTTGGCGATAGGTATAAACCGCCCACACCGCACCGCACCACACCGCATTTTTGCGGTGCGGTTTATGCAGTTTGAGGTCTATGCGGTGCAGGTTGCGGTTTGGAAATTTTTTCAAACCGCATATGCGGTGCGGTCCAAAAAATTAGAGAAAAACCGCACCACCTGCACCACGAACACCCCTAGTAAATACCTAGACATGCTCCTATGATATTGATACAAAACAGAGTAAAGTAAAGAAACTTGCATTACGTAGCTGAGCTGGAACAACTCTTTCCTTCAATCTCTCTAACCCTTGATTTATTTCTGTAGCAGAGTATTATCAAGAAATTGAACTAGATCAGCAACACAATCTTCCTCACCAAGCCTTTGATCAACCTAGAACTAGAGTGTGATGGTTCTCAACACATGAGATATAGATCTAGAAGAGAAGAAGAGGGTGAATGGCCAAGAAAGGATTAGACTATCTAGATCTTCATTTACTCAATGAATCAATTGAGACTTCCTTATGTAAACCCTAGATATCATATTCCTTATATAAGCAAATTAATGGGCTTTATTTAAATTAATTAAAATTAATAAAAAAAATAAAAGCCTTGGGCCCCCACAAATGGACTTGGGCCCAATCTTGTTGTTTTGAATTTAAATCCCAATTGTGATTAAATTCAAATAGTTTTTATTTATTTATCTTTTAATTAATTAATTAAATCCTTATTCAAATTAACTAATTATAATTTGAAACTTGATTTAATATTATTTATTTATATTGACACCAATTTATCAATATTAATCAATTTTCCCAAATATTCTCTTTTATTCTCTAAATCTCATGTAACAACCTGAAATATACAAGACCAAAATTATGCGAAAAATTTAAAACTTTTACTTTAGTTCATCTTATCAAAATCCATATAAAATAAAATTTTTAAAAGATCGTGTACACACACTTTTAGTTTAGCAAACTAAAATACAAGTAATTACCCTAAAGAGTTATAATATAGTACTTATCCCAAAAGTCATATCAAGTTTTCAACTCTATCTTTTAAAACTTGTGATCCATCAAAAGCATCCCCAGGTTGGGCCACATGTACATATCTGCAACCAAACTCCGGGGCTCACCGCTCCATCTTGCTTTTACCTACAACATGAATAACTAGGTAAGCAACAAAGCTTAGTAAGAATAACCTTCCAACACAATTATACTGAACCCCGATAACAGGTTGACCTAAGGTAGTTACCACTACTGATCACTAGGGTATTGGATAAGTTCCAACCCTATTACACAATTTTCTCAAATAATAGTCATATTAGAAACTAACACTTTGGCTGTACCTAACAACCAATTTCACACATATCATAAAACCTGGACTCAGAAAATCCCGAAACATTCAAGATATATAATTACACAATTTAATCAATTCAAACAAACACAAAGGATCTTGGCTCCAACGCAGACTATATTACCACTGCCCAGGCTCCAACCCAGACCATTTCATTTTTTGTCCTGGCTCTAACCCGGACTATGTCTTACCCTCGTCCTAGCTTCAACTCGGACTAAATTTTACCATGTCCTGGCTCCAACCCGGACCATATTTTACATGTCCTGGCTCCAACCCGGACTATATTTTACCATGTCCTGGCTCTAACCCAGACTATATTTTACCATGTCTTGGTTCCAACCTGGACGATGTTACACCAAGGTTTTGGCTCCACCCCAAACCCACTTACCATTAAGCTGCAAAATGCATAAGCATTGCAAAGGGGTGTATCAAGCATACCCTGGTCTAAATGACCAAAAAAAAACTTGTGTAATCTACTACTAAAAGCACACACTAGTAGATTCATGTTATAGCCAAGAAAGGGAAATGCTAACTTACCCGGATTCCTTAGCTTCCGGCAGAATCCTTAATACCACTAATCATTTTCCCCTTGGCAGTTACTGTAATTAATATAGTGTACTCGGATTAAACTACAACATATACTTATAGCTAATATTCTATGATAGTTGCACTCAATCAATACTCATAGACTCTATACAGTAGTCTCCTACACACTTCATAATGTATAAAGGTCAGATTTTCGTTTCGGTCTTTAAATTATCGTAGGGATCGGTCCCAAAGTAACATGCTCTCCATACCGTGTGATTTAATATTTCTTCGCGAAGAAACTATTGTTAGGGTTTTATGCCCTAATTAAAACCCAATTTCTTTGTAGTCTCATTTTATTATCAATAAAAGAATAGAAATCATTTTTTGACTTGATCAATCACTTTGCTCACATGTTTTATTTTCATGATTATTTGTTTGATATAAACTTCTATTAAATCCCGAGCATATAGCTAATCATATTTATAGTGATGTAATCACGGTGGAATATAAATATGATTATCTGTTCAAAATAAGTTAGTCCTAAGATTAGTCAATGCACATGATTTACACTGACTTGCCAATCTACGATATGATCTACTTACACATTGTAGTGTTATGTTCTTTCTAGAACATTAGCAAAGTAGATAAGATCAGATGTATTTGTTACATTGGACTCGGCTGGTATTGACAGTTGATAGGATAAGTAAACAAACCGTTATTATCTATTATAGTCATATCATATAGTTGACCATAGGTCAATTCAATCTCAATTATGAGTGGTTAGTATTCTAACTGATTGTATTATTTGAGTTCTTTGACTTGTTCATTACCAGCTTACCCTACGGACTAGCCCATACTTACATCTTGGGAACTCGATAGTATAATTGAGTGAGAGTGTTAATCATAGATATGAACATCTATAGCTTCTGATGAAGAAGTGAAACGATGGTTTCCTTTTAGTTTGGTTCAAGATTTTAAATGATAGATATCTCATTTCAGTAATTACTGAAATATCATTTACAAGGAACTAAGTGTTTTAAGGATAAAATATAATGAGGGGTAAAACAATATTTTAGTCCCATCTCATTGTAGGCCATCTATAGAGGATTGAGTGACAATTATGGTTGTAACAATGGATAATTAATAGAATATCTATATTTGTTATAGAGCGTTCTATGAATTCAAGAGTGCAATTTCGAGTCTTTAGTGGAGTCACAAGGAATTAATAAGTTAGTAAATTTATTTGTTAGATTTATGATAACTTATTGGAGCTTGATTTCATAGACCCATGGTCCCCACTGTACCTTGGATAAAATCATCTAGATAGTCTCAATTAATTGATTTAATTATCAATTAGAATTATCAAAGTTGACCAGATCAATTTTGGATAGTTTCACATAGTTATACAATTTAGAGAAGAAACGAGAAATTATGGCATATTTATTAATTAAGATAAATTGGTATCTAAATTAATAAATAAGTTTAAATCAAGGTTCAAATTATAAATAATTAATTTGATAAATGATTTAAAAAATTATTTAATTAATTAAATCAATAGAAAATAATGCAAGCCTTGATTTTAAGTCCAATGGGCTTATAATCAAATGGGAAATTTCACGAGCCTAAAGCCCATGATAATTTCGACCTAGGGCTGTTAATTGACTATTATTTTATTGATTTTTTAATTAAATAAATGACCTAAATGAGTCTATAAAAGGAATGTTAAGAGAGAGTTGAAAACATAAGTTAGATAGATGACAAACACTAAGTTTCTGATATGTTTTAGATTCTCTCTAAACATAAGTCCTTTCTAAGCCTCAATTTTTCTCTTCTATTCTTCTTCTCTCTGTATCTATCTCATGTGTTTAGAATTGCCCACTCTAGTCTAGGTGATTCTAAGGATACTTTGGAAGACTGTGAAGAAAATTGAAGATCGATTCAGTTTCTTTGTAATACTCTGCGACAGAAAGGATACAAGGGTTATAGAAACTGAAGGAAAGACTCTATTATTCCGCTGCGTATAATGTAAGTATTCTTATCATTATTTCTCTTTGAATTCAATTTTAGAAATATGTTATAGGTTATCTCATATTAATTTGTTTAATATTAGATCTACATGAAAATAAATAAATATCTTGTATAAGTTTTCCCAAAAACTATTTCATTCGATAATTATGTACTCTCGTTTAGAATCAAAAGAGTTAACAAAAAAAATCTCCTTTTAGAAAAATATCATAATCTTTTTCCCTCTTTTATGATATTTTTGAAAAGAAGGGCAATTGGACCCTTAATTTATTCAAATGGAAAATCATATTTTATTGATCTCAAACTGATTTAGATTGGTTTAATATCCTAAGTCCTTAATTAACTTCATAAAAAGAACAAATTTCTATTTTTCACATTTTTACTCTATTAACTATTAATTAAGTGATAAAAGTCCATTTTCAAACATTTGCCATATCTCGAGTTTTGGCCAAAGCCCCTGAAATTTTGTACACATATTCCTTGCCATAAGGACACGAACTAGGCGAAAACCTAGTGTCAAAAATCATTTTAGGTTGGGAGAACCAACCTCCCAAAAACCTCATTTCGTTATGGTCAATATTTTACATTTTCCAGATTTTAGGGCAAACTTTACAAATTTATTTCTCTTAAACCATAATGTATTTTTCTTCTAAAATTTTACAGGGATCTTTATAAATATATATAAAAAAATTTCTTATAAAAATTCATAATTTTTAGGATAGTATAACCCACTCAAATATTTAATGAAATCTAGCAGTGCATGCTGCCCAATATTTTTCCAGATTTGCATCACAATGCCAAAAAGTGCATAACTTGAGCTTAAAAAAAAATCTTTTTGTGATTTTCCAAAGCCTAACATCAACTACTCTCAAAGTAATACATAACTACATGATTTATTTTCACAAATAGAGGCAAAAAAGTATGGTCCGACCAGTTGGAAGTCAGACCACAAATTTTGGCAGCATGCATTTTTACTCACAACAATATTACCAAGCTTTCTAGCATAAACCTAGGCCACAAGCATGCATTCAAATCATCATACCACTAAACACATTAATAAATGTAAAATGAAGGATTAACCACAAAAATTACACATGCAATTCGAATTTACCAACCATACACAAAGTTAACCAAAAAATCACAAGATTTTACCCTTTGCTGTTCTCGATTTTGGGTTTGTGTTCTCCTAAGCCTTGACTCCCACCACTAGCTTCCAATACCTTAAAACCTTCTCCAAACACCACAAGGTCAGAGTGTATCACAAGGAAAGGAGGAAATAATAGAGAGGGATTGACATTTCAAAGACCAAGTTTTTCTTGGCAAAAAGACTAGATCATTCACCAGATCATCACAACGGCTATAACAAATCACGAATTGTCTCAAATTCATATAATATTATTAAAAAATAATATTTCATGAAATCTTTCACCAGCCCAAATCGGCTACTAACGCGTGTTCAAAACACGGGACGTCACATCTCATATCTCTACAATTTTCCAAAATTGACCTAGTCAACTTTAAACATCCTAATTGATAATTAAATCAATTAATTGAGACATTCTAGATGATTTACTCAAAGGTTATGCGGGGACCATGGATCCATGAAATCAAGCTCCAATAAGTTACCATGAATTTATTTACGAATAATTTCCCTACCTTATTAATTCCTCGTGACTCCACTAGATATTCAGAATTGAACTCTTGAATTCATAGAATGTATTTTTTAAACCTTAAATACATTATCCATTGTTATAACCGTTACAGTAAGTCAATCCTCTATCGATGACTTACTAACGAGCTGGGTACAAATTACCGTTTTACCTCTCATCAATATTTTATCCTTAACCCCCACTAAGCTCCTTATAAATGATATTTTCGTGAACTTAATCACAAAAATGAGATCTCAATCATTTAACCTTTTGAACAAAGCAATTAAGGAAATCATTTTTTCACTTCTCATGCAGAAGTTATAGATTACATATCTATGAATAATACTCCCACTCAAGTATACTATTAAATCTCCAAGATGTAAGTCTGGGCTAGACCGTAGGGTAAGCTGGTAATGAACAAGTCAAAAGATTTAAATAATATAGTTAGTAGAATATTATCTGTAATGACCCGACTTAAAACCCATTAATTTACTAAATACTCCATATTTAAGTAAATTAATGTTTACATGAATCTCTTTAAAAATTGAAATAAACATGAATTAACACCTTTTACAAAATATGCAACTCGAGATCTCGATATTTAAAATAAATCATATTTCACATGCACGATGTAAGTAAAACATACACGTTTAAGACAAAACATAAACCAAAGGTTAAAAAAACTTTATAACAATAATACATAAGTAGAAACCCCTTGACCCCCAGGTCAACCAATCATGACATGCACACGTCAGACCGAGCCTACTCAAACTCATCGCCTCATCTACTACGCTTTTGCCCTTACCTGCAACACATAGTACCCATGAGCTAACACCCAACAAGAAGAGCTATGTTGGTCACAGCCCCGACGCTCAAACAAAAAACATAAACATAAAATATAAAACATAAATAATTCAAACTATCACAACCTAATTCATATACTACTCATAATCTATACCTTAACACATATAGAGTTCAATAATAATTCATATTGTATTACATCATTCTCATAGCATAACTTAACATACCATAACATGTAATATCCGTTTCTTGGAAAGGGTAGTTTCGTAATTTTACCGCTGAGGGTATTCTTGATTTTTTTATTTATTATTTTGTAAGTTTGATTATGGATGGGATTCCTATGACATTAAGAAATTGAGATTTCTTATGTTGAATTTTTCAATTATCGAAATAAAATCTCGGCATGTGCATAATACCTAATAAATAATTAATTATGTGAGTTAATTTAATTATTTATTTCTGTTGTGATTATTATTATTATTATTATGAGCATAATAATAGTAATATTATGATGTGAGTTTATTTTTATTATATTATATGGTTTATTACATTATTATTATTTATATGAATTAAATAATGGTATTTGCATGTAATTGTGAAATGACCATAATGTCCCTATATTTTAATTTTGGTTGGAGGAAATTTAGAGGACATTAGAACATGATTTAAAATTCAATTGACTGAATAAATTCGAAATTTGGTCCAGTCATAGTAAAATCATTATTTCTTTTATATTTTTTTAAAAGAAATTAAAGAATTCCTTCATAATAGGCTTTGAAGAGTAGATTTCTCAACAAAGTAACAGGTGGTTTGTTTTCTTTATGTTGGATACATTTTCTGAATACTTTAGATGGTGATTAAATCGTGGGAAGAGAGAAAGAGTCACACGAATGGAAGAAAGAGCGTTCTTGAATTTTTCTAGAGAGAGAAAGGGAAATTTTGTGTTCGAGAGCTCTAGGGAATTTTTGGGTGTTTTTGAATGTTTGGAATGCCTTTCCTATGATCTAAGAAGGGTATTGGATGTAATCAAAGGGGCTAGAAGGTTAGTTTTCGAAGATCGCCATTTTCCACCATTAACGTTGGTGTTCTTGGAGGATTTCAGATTTGAGAGTGTTTAGACAAATTATGGGTTCATGGATGCATGTGTACAAGCTTAGGGGACTCCAAAGATCAATTTTGACGTAAAAAATCGGAGCTTAAATTCCTAGAATGCAAAGTGCATTTTTTCACCATTTTTGGCGGTACACCGGAGTTGGAGAAGAAGATCTTAAACCAAAGGGTTTCAAGCATAGTTTTGGGTTGAGATTGTGTTGTTTGAGTTGCTGGAAACGTGAGGATAAATTTCCAAGCTAAAGGAGGGTCTGAAAGAGCCAAAACCGAAGCTCTAGAGTTGTCGACGTCGGAGAAGAAGCCAACTCCGGTGAAGCACCAACGAAGCCCGATTTGGGTAGCCGTGAAGGTCTTTTTCTCAATTGTTTTTTCTATTTTGGATTCTATATGATTTTTAGGGATGATTGGTGAAGTTTTATATATTTTTTTTTGAAATTTTCTTGAATTATTGTAAATTATTTGGTGTTTTTCAATGAATAATTATGAAAAATACTTGAACTACTTTAAAATGCTTGAAATAATTTTTGATGGTGTATTATATGTTAGGAAACAGTTCTGGGCAGTTGGTTTGAGTTTTTGATTGTTTGTGTATTTATTTGTAATGATTTGATTTAATTTCTAGATAAATTATGAAAATTACCTAGGGCATACTTGAGTCACTGTTTATATTTTTGTGATGCTAAATATTGATTATGAAGTGATTTGAAATTGAGTTTTAAGCATAATTACTATTGTAAGGATTTTTAGAATTTAATTGTTGATAATTATAATATAAATAGGTTTAAATTGAAATAAATGGTATAAATTGTTACTCTTTATTTGGGTACTGTTTAAATGACTTAGAAATAATTTTAAACTATTTAGAATAGATTTAGAAGCATGGTTATGAATGTTTATAATTTATGGATAATTATTTGGTAATTTATGCATTTTAAAAGTGTGATTTTATGTGTAAGTAATTATAATAATTGGTGCATGTTTCTAAAATAAATAATTATGTTTTATAATCTGTATAAGTGATTTAGAAGCATGTTGGATATTAATTTTGGTAATTTTATGGAATATTTAATTCTTTTGTGAATTATGAGCAATTAAAGTGTTAATTATTGAAAATAAATAATTAAAATAAATGTTGAGCACTATTTAGAGTTTATAAAGATAAAATAAACTCAGAGGATGTTTGGTTAATTAGGGTCACATGCATAATTATTTGATTAAATTATTTGACATAAATGGCTAATTTTAGGCTATAAGGGTATTTTCATAAATTTTCGCATAAAGAGTGTTTATATGAATACATGCGTTACGTGAAATATGTTTATGTGTGGGTATGCAAGTTAGTGGTATGAATTTTAATGAAAAATAGCTAGGGTTTGTATGCCATGCAAAATGAAATTTGTTTTGCATTGTGTATTTTGGCGTAGAGTTTTCAGCATAGTTTTCTGTGTGAAATCTTGATTTTTGTGCTTGAATACATTTTGAATGTGTCGTTGTATTGTTGAGTGTTTAGGGTCTTTGTAACACCCCAATTTGCTAATAAGGTTTAGAACCTTGATTAGCGTGCCTGGAGGGCAATAAGTGAATTAACATGTTAATATATGAATTTAAATGAATATGTGGTTAGAATGCATGTTAGGTGGAATAAATATGCATGTGGCCCCGTTCGTATGTTAGGGGTAAAATGGTAATTTTAGCCCGCTGATGGCATAAATGTGATAATTGTATTATATGATTAGTACCACGTGTGAGTGGTGATATTATTGTGATGCATGTGCCAAGACGGTCTTAGGGAGCTAATTAGTTTAAAAGTCACAACGGGGTTAAATACCCGACTCGGGAGGAGCCCAGGGGTATTTGGGAATTTTATAAATTGAGTTTGAGAATTAATGAGTTATGGTTAATGGTAATTGAGTAACTTGAGTGACCATTGGTAACTATTGATAGTAACAATTCTAGGTGAGGAAAATGGTAGATTTGTAAGGAATGTGAAATGTCTAGGATGTCCTTGAGGTTTAGTTAGAAGGGGAATTGGATGGAAGGACAAAATGGTCTTTTGGCAGGGATTTAGATAACTTCAGCTGAGGGAAAGATCATTCACGTTTTTTTTCACTTAGGCAACTCATTTTTTGTTGAAAGTAAAGGAGAACTAAGGGCAAAAAGGAAGAAAGGAAGGGAGTTGGGAATTTTGAGACTTAGGAGAGGAATCCAGGTGATTTGAGGCAATTGAAGCCAAACAGAAATCAAGATTGGTCAGAGGTAAGTTTCATCTCTGAAATCTCTGTGTTTTTGCAAGTTCTTATAGAATTTAGGTTGGAAATTGAAAGATGGTTTGTGGCTGGTTTGTTTGAGAATTCAGTTTGAGAAACCAGGGGGTTTAGCTTGAAGATGGAATCAAGGAAGCTTAAGGTTGAATTCTCCACTTGAGGTAAGGATTCTATGCAATTTTGAGGTTTGTAGTTTAAGGAATTTTGAAGCATGGTTTAGGTTTTATAAGCTTTGGTTTAAGTTTCTGATTTACTGGTTTAAACTTCTGAGATTTGAAACCAAAGTGTGATTTATGGGAGTGATTATGTGTTTATGCTTGTTGTTGGTGTTTATAGGTTGTTAGATGGTTTATTTGAGGTTTTGGATTGATTTTGAGGTTTAGGTATGCATTGGGGTTGAATTGGGAGTGTTTTGGCTCGGGGAAAATGCAGGGGAAAACCCAGATTTCTGGGTTCGCGAAGGGGCGCCGCGGCCCTGTTTTTGTGCGCCGCAGCGCTAGGCTGCAACAGGGGGCGGATCATTCTGGGCGCCGCGGCACTAGGCCATTTTGGGCAGGGGGAAATTTCCATTTTTGGGCATTTTCCCCAGGGGCTCGGGGGATGCTTCCGTTATATTGTTTTGGGAAATTGGAGGTCCCGAGAGTGTGGGATAGGTTCCGGTAAGTGGTTTTGGATTAGTTAGCATTAAAGGGTGTTTTATATGTGTTATGACTAGGTTTTCGGAGAGGCTCGGGATAGAGGACTGTCCTCGTGACTTTGGTACATTGAGAAGCTCGGGACACAGGTAAGAAAACTGTAGTACCCGTAGAGCAGGGCATGGGCCCATAGTATTGTTGCAGGGCACGGCCCTAGATTGTATTACATGTTAGGGTGTAGCCTTGATTGAATTGTTATATGATTGAATGTTGTTTGAGTTAAGCTATATGTGGTTATAGTTGAAAGAACGGCGAAGGCCGAGAATGGCAGTGGGGCCGAGAGTAACATTTGGCACGCGGAGTGCATACCACCAGGGTGAGACCCCAATGGATACATGGGATATCCTTACGGTGAGGACCGAAATCCCAGGCTTTGGTAATGCTTCTGGGATGGCATGGCCGTATATGTGTTTAGTCTGATGGACTATCTGTTTATCTGTGAATTATCTGTTATAATGGTTATATAATATGCATATGTTATGTGCTGTGTGAGTTTTCTTGCTGGGCTTCGGCTCATGGGTGCTCTATGTTGCAGGTAAGAGCAAGGAAAAAGTCAACCAGCCATGAGTACGGAGAGCGTGGGGCGGTGCGTACATGTTTGGCCTGCCCGACTGCTTTGGTTGGGGGCATTTTGAGAAATGGCTGTATTAAATTGTGTTTTTGATAGTTAGTCATCTGTAAACCTATTTTGAGTTGTAAATATTTTATAAACCTTATTTTGGGATCCCAAATGTTAGACTCTTGGAATTTTCAATGAAATAGAGTACTTTTAAAAATTACAGCCTTGACGTTTTGTTTAGTCACACTTTTGTTCTAAAAACCTCGTTTAGCGAGTTAACTGCACATTTTAAACTCACTTAGTAACGGCTCTAAGGTAGTAGGGCGTTACAGTCTTGTCCTCAATAAGGAAACTCAAAGAAGGGTTCTAGAGAGAACAAAGGGATGTATAGCAACTGAGGCAAGAATAGTGGACATCTGCGCACATGGTGTACGTTATGCTTACAACCTTGTTTTCTTATTTGTTTAATTATGTAATTATATTTGTGACTTGAATTGTTGCATTAGATTTACTAGCATGAGGATAGTGCTAGGAATTTCAGTTAGTAGACATGCTTAGATGATAGAGTAGGTGTGCTACCATATTCTAGCTGCTTGTGTGTGTATAACACTTGCAGGAATTATCTTGGGTGTGTATAACTCAGGATAATAGGATTTCACCACAGAACTGCCAAGTGTGAGTACAATGCAGGCAGGGCAACGATATCTCGAGGGAACGACCAAATTTGAGTACACTAGGTTTACAACCATTCCATAATTCTATGGGTGTCTTTTGGATAGACTTAGATGGAACAACATTCAATATGTATAGAGCACATTGAATCGCATAGCCCCAGAATGACAGTGGTAATGATGAGAAACTCATCATTGATCTAACCATATCTGTTGACGGTGAGAACTTGTCAACTAAGTTAAATTGGAAAAATTATCAAATCAAGATCGCTAATTGGAAAGCTGTAAAAACTTGAACAAAAAACTCAAGAACAATGATGGAACAATAATGGAGAATTCAGTCTTTCATTCACACTTAAGCCTCTGCTACAGTAAAATTTCCAACCCCCTTTCAGGTGGTCTTAGAGTTCCTTTTATAGTAGGCTCTAATGGCCTTAGGTACATAATGGTCCAGGGGACCAAGTGGTACATACGTACTGTGTCAGGGGAGTGGCTTCAGAGGTCGTGGTTGTACATCCCGTACAGGAGCAGGTGTTAGGAGGATGTCTCCACCACTTGTCTGTACCCTCGATGAAATGTGTGGTGGCAGGCGTAGTGGCGCAGGAGGTAGTGGTGTCGGCTCTAACCTATGGCCGTAGATGTACGGACCATGATCCTTACCCCAGCAGCCTCGCTGGCACTGGTATCCGTACTCAGTACTTGGTCGTACAAGTATGTCCCATTCGACTCGTACTGGATCTCCGAAGCATAAGAATCTCAAGGTGTAAGGAATGGGACCCTTGGAGTGAGATGGAGATCTTGGGTCCTTGGTATGAGATATCCGAAGCCTCCTGAGGTCACTCACGAGTATGAGCGATAGGCATGTGGCCCTGACAGATGTCTAGAGATGCGTGGCGAGATGCCCTCCTTGCGATCCCCCTTGACGGCGTGGCTCCCTAGCTGTTCACAAGGTCGAGTGTGTTGTGGATGTGGCCCTCATGAGACCATGGGCACCGAGACTCGATGACGGGGCTACCATGGTGAGGCCACTTGGGCCTAAGGCGAGGCCGCTCGGGTGGCGCAGCCGAGACCTCTCGCGAGGCCACTTGGGAGGTGTGGCCTAGACATCTCGCGAGGCCACTTGGGAGGCGTGGCCTAGGCATCTCGCGAGGCCACTTGGGAGGCGTGGCCGAGACCTCTCGCGAGTCCACTTGGGTGGCGTGGCCGAGACCTCTCGCGAGGCCACTTGGGAGGCGTGGCCTAGACATCTCGCGAGGCCACTTGGGAGGCGTGGCCTAGGCATCTCGCGAGGCCACTTGGGAGGTGTGGCCTAGACATCTCGCGAGGCCCCTTGGGAGGCGTGGCCTAGGCATCTCGCGAGGCCACTTGGGTGGCGTGGCCGAGACCTCTCGCGAGGCCACTTGGGAGGTGTGGCCTAGACGTCTCGCGAGGCCACTTGGGAGGTGTGGCCTAGGCATCTCGCGAGGCCACTTGGGTGGCGTGGCCTAGGCATCTCGCGAGGCCACTTGGGTGGCGTGGCCGAGGCCTCTCGCGAGGCCACTTGGGAGGTATGGCCTTGACATCTCGCGAGACCCTTTGGGAGGCGTGGCCCGGGGCATCTCGCGAGGCCCTTTGGTGGCGTGGGCTGGCGAGGCCAAGTGAGGCCATGTCGCCTCGCGCCTAGGCATCCGAGCGGGCCCGTGCGAGGCCATGACATCTTAACATCCATACCTTGTAAACCGCGTGTCACGCGGCACCGATCCCATGGGGCGTGGATCCTGACTCGCGACGCGACGCGACGGTATGATGGCTTCCCGAGACAATGGCGGCTCAAGGGCCCTGCCTTAACCTCATATTTTTCCTTGATGAGATTTTGAGCCTCAACACTTGCCCCCCTGGTCTAGGAGAGAACCTTTAGGTGCTCTTGTAGACTATTTATCTTGGTTCTTATAAACAGGCCTTCATGCATGGCTTAATATTTACACCTTACTTCCTTAGCTTAGTGGTAGTTAGACCCTTGCTCCTTTCAAGAGGTAAAGGGTTCAATCCCACACAACCACACTTTTTCCATAGTTTCATCATATTTTTTTTTTATTTTTTTTTTACATATGAGCTAATTTCTTGGTGTATCTATTTTATGACTAACACATCTTTCTGGTTCATTCTTGCAGACGTGCACTTTCGACTCTGTGGTGCTTTTCGCTCCCTGACCTTCTTTAGATCCCGCCTTCGCTTTCTTAATCGCTTGAGGTATATTTTCTTTCCTTCTCCCTTTTATTTATTTATTTTGTCGGGTCCAAACTAGCAGTACTTGGGATGGGGTACATTAGTCTGAGCTTGTAGTGAGTTTGACCATATGCATGCCCCTCCTCCCCCTTTTTTTTTTTATATATATATACCCTGTAGTAGTCCATTTAGGGCGTTTGCATCTAGAGGTATTAAGCCTATTCCTTTGTGTTTTGTAGCCTTCCCCTCGTTTATACGTGAGCCCCTTTTTGCTGTTGGGACGTGGTTTCATGGCCAGTGACGGCCCGTCCGACATACCCCCAAGGGCTGAGTTTATTGACCTGTCCTCAGACTCAGAGTCCCCTGAGGGCAACCCTCACCAGGACTATGATTCTTTAAGACAAGCCCGCATTCGTCACCTCGAGTGCATGGCTGATCTTAGCGCAAAATTTGGGTGGTAGAGAGTGAAATTGACTCGGTGTCGAGAGGCGATGAAGGACCTTCACCCCTGGGCCTTAGTGACCATATAGCGCGTCTTAGGATGACCCTTTTTGAATTGCGGTGGGAGTTAGAATTTATGGAGGGACACATTCCGCCGGAACCTCCCACTCCCTCCTCGCCTGATGACGGTCATGGGGCTGCTAGCTCCTCTCCCCAGCCCCTAGTCTCAGTTTATCCTAGCTTAGTGCTTCCGCCATCGCTCCCTCGATGGAAAACTCTTGCTTGGAAGAAAAAATGGAGGGTTAAGTGTTCTATCTCTTCCTCACATATTTCTTTTGATTTTGCAGATATGCCGAGAGCACGCAGAAAGGTGTCCGTCCCGGAGGAGGACGACGCCCCTCTACTGGCATCCAGCCTAGTGTCCCATGTGTCTCTGACCAAATTGAAGGGGATAGTGAAGCACTACCGCATTGCTCCAGAATATGCCCTATACGCTCCTAAGGAGACATGCCGGGCCGACCGCCCTGAGACGGGTTTTGTGGCTTTGAGCGAGCAGATTTTGAAGGCGGGTGGCACCGTTCCTTTGCACCCATTCTTCGTGGTGGTTCTTAACTACTTCGACTTGGACCCTCTTCAACTGTCACCCAACAGTTGGTTGACTTTAAGTTGCCTTTTCATTTGGTTCAAGGAAAAGGTCGAGCGCGCCCCGACGGCGCAGGAGGTGCATGCCCTGTACAACCTCATGGCAGTGCACAAGTCCAAGGGCTTCTTCTACCTGCAGAAGGCCAACAACAATCTTCCCTTGATAGAGGGTTCAGTGTCAAACACAGGGCTTTGGAAGCAAGACTTTTTCTGGGTAAAGGGCCCTCTCTCTGTTCGTGAGGACTTTCGCTCTGGCTCTAGTAAGTACCTTGGTCTTTCTTTTCTTCTTATTAGAACTTACTGTTTCGTACTCTTGCTTGTGATGACATTGGCGTGGATCATGCAGAGCAATTCGCTGATCCTTCGGTCATTGGGCCAGAGGCGGCAGCTATAAACGACCTTATAGATGCAGACGCCACTTTGAAGAAGGCGGCGGTCCTATTTACTGTGGCGAACTTTAACCGCCACCAGCTGTCCCCAGTTTCTGACCCCAAGTTTCTGTGGTCAGTTACTGTGCCTAGGAAGGCTACGGCTGTGCCGGTTGAGCCGTCCCTACACGACGGTGAGGCCGAGGAGGAGATGGAGGATGCCCCCTGTCCCCCGGGGGATGCCCTCCCTATGGCCCCCATGACCAGGACATGGCTTTTCAATCTCTGGATCCGCAGGCCGCGGCGGGGTGTTACGCTCCCCCTGGCCTCGATGGCTGTGACGCCTCCCTCAGGTCCCTCATGACATTGGCCTACCGGATGCTGATTTCGTTGACCTCGCGGAGCCCCCTTCTAATGCACCAGGGTCTCAGTTTTTCCCTTTTGCTACGCCTACTCCTGCTTCGGCGAGCGGGTCGTCCGTTCCTATCCAACAAGACGCTCCTAGCGCGGAGGCGGAACCTTGGGTGACTAGGATGGCCTCCGCTTATGGGCAGCGTTTCGTTCCAATAGCCTCGAGCCTCCCTGTCTCCGACTGGAGGGGTCTAGGGAACGTGACTCAACCAGACCTTGCAGAGATGCTAAGGCGTGCCGCGGCCTGGGTGAGGTCTTGCACCTTGCGTTGATTTGTATTATGTATAGATGTACATGTGTTTTTATTTTTGTTACTTATCGCTGATGCCATTGAATTTCTTGTGCAGGTCTACGTCGTGTCTCTTCGGCATGCTGACTCGTCCGGCGTCCTCTCTGCATCTACTGCTGAGAGGGACGGCCTCATGGCCCAGGTCCAGGAGCTCGAAAATGAGCTTAGCGCAACCAAGGTCCAGTTGTCAAAGGCCCAGACTAAGTATGCCAAGTTGGACTCGAAGAGGGAGAAGCTGAAGGCCAAGATCAAGGAGCTAAAGGGCAGGGCTAAATGCTTGGAGCGCGAGCTCCGGGGGGCCAAGGCCGCTGCGTCCGCATCGCAGGAGAGGTTTACTCAACTGGAGACTGAAGTTGAGGCCCTTAGGGCTGAACTACAGTCGGCTCAGGAGAAGAACGCTTCCTTGGAGGCGGAGAAGGCTTCTTGGGAAGCGGCGAGGGCTTCCTGGGAGGCGGCGAGGGCTTCTTTGGAGGCGGAGAGGGTCATAACCGAGCGCAAGTCTATAGATCGTGCTCTTTACAATGTGTGGAAGCAGGATCCCAACTTCGACTTCTCCTCTTTTGGCGAACAGGCCGTTGCCCAAGCAGCTTGGTGGAGTGCTCACTATGGGAGGCCTTGAAGTAGTCTTGCTCTTTTTTTTTTATTTTTTTTTTATTTTTATTTTGTAACATCGTTATCAGTGCTACTTTTCTGTTGGTAACTCTTGTGCTATCCCGAGAACTCCTTTTTCTTTTAATGTATAAATACATATGTTGCTATTTATTTCTTGTTCTATTGCATTCGAGGCCCTTTTAAGCCCGTGTGATGGGGTTTAGTTGGTTCCCCTCTTTTATCTATCACGCTGGAGGTCCTTTGGAGCCCATGTGAAAGGGTTCGCTGGGACCTCTTTTGGTGCCTCTTGGTTGCTTTTATAAGGATATTTTGACCCCTTGGGTCTTAGTTATCCTTTTATGTTTTTCTTGCGCGCGCTTATTATTTCTTTGCGAGAAGCGTCCTTCTCGTCGTTATTCATAGTACTATTTTTGCAAGGGTCTCCTTTGGGACCCTTTTCGGCTAGGCGGCTTGGTGGCCGCTCTAGACTTATTATTATTGTCGTCACCATGCATTTTTTGTAAGTCCCTATGGCCTTCCTTGGTGTTCATAAGGGTAGCTAATCCTTGTGATCCCAAGGGATGCCTTGTAGGGACTTCGTTTAAGGCCCGAGTATAGGGGGTCTCTTTGGTTTTGGGTTACCTCCTCTTGATAGAGGGCCCTTTTTAGGATACCCTTGGTAGAGGGTCCTCTTCTTTTTTTAGGGGCCTCCTTTTTAGGAGGGCTAGGGGTCCTCTTGGTAGAGGGTCCCTTTTAGGGGCCTCGTTTCCTCTTGGTAGAGGGTTCCTTTTAGGGGCCTCGTTTTTAGGAGGGCAAGGGGTCCCTTTTTAGGATCCTTTGTTATAGGGCCCTTTTTAGGTTCCCTTTGCTAGCTGCCTGCTGTCGCCTCCTATCCTGCCCCCCAAGTGTCTGATGAAATTTATTTCGGCAGGCACTTTGGCTGATGCCCACGTAGCGAAGGAAAATAATACATGAGGATGAACAGTTTTACCCACAACATGCAGTTCCATTCATCACATTCATAATAAACGGTCTCATACAAATAGTTGCAATGGTACATATGAAGTTTTTTTTTATATAAAACAAAAATAAAAAACTCACACCTACTTAGGAGGCTATCTAAGTAACCTCCTTGATTTCTTCCTATCATATTAAGGCAGTGTGCAACACTTGTTCTTTTTCCATCGAACATGGGCGCCTTACTGGTAATACTTCCTCAGGTGCTCCGCGTTCCATGCTCGGGGTATGAGGGTGTCGTCCATGCGAGCCAGCTTGTAAGTGTTCGGGGGGATGCACTGAGCAACCTGGTAGGGCCCCTCCCAATTCGCCCCCAGCACTCCTGCGCCTGGGTCTCGTGTGTTTGGGAGTACCTTCCTTAGCACCAGGTCGCCAACTCTGAAAGTTCTCTCTCGCACCCTCGAATTGTAGTACCTTGCGGTGCGCTGCTGGTATACCGCCACCCTCATTTGGGCTTTTTCTCTCTTCTCTTCCAGCATGTCTAAGCTTTCGGCGAGGGCTACGCGGTTGGCTTCGTCTCCATATGCCTGTACCCTGTGGGACTCGACTCGCATCTCGACTGGGAGCACGGCCTCGCACCCATAGGCCAAGGAGAATGGGGATTCCCCAGTAGTCGTGCGTGGGGTGGTTCTGTAGGCCAACATCACATTTGGTAGCTCATCTACCCAGGCTCCCTTCATCTTTTCCAGCTTTGTCTTCAGGTTCTTCTTAAGGACCCTGTTTATGGCCTCCACTTGCCCATTGGCCTGGGGGTGCACAACCGCGGAGAAACTCCTCCTTATGCCTCTTTCCTTACAATATTCATCGAAGGCTCCTCCCTCGAACTGGGTACCATTGTCGGAAATAATCTTGTAGGGTACTCCATATCGACACACAATGAATTTGTTGACGAAAGAGGTGATGTGCTTGGCGGTTATCTTCACAAAGGGTTCCGCTTCTACCCACTTAGTGAAATAATCCACTGCCACCACCGCGTACTTTGCTCCACCCCTGCCTGTAGGAAGAGCACCGATCATGTCTATCCCCCAGATAGCGAAGGGCCAGGGGCTGGTCATGCTGGTCAGTTCGCTTGGGGGTTTCCGAGGGTAGTTGGCGTGCCTCTGGCATTTGTCGCATTTCGTGGCAAATTCAAGCGCATCTTTCTCCATGGAAGGCCAGTAGTATCCTTGTCTCATGGCCTTCCTAGCCGTAGAGGGTCCGCTCTCGTGGTTGCCGCACTCTCCCTCATGTATCTCCTGTAACACTTTCCACGCCTCCTCTTCTTCTACACACCGCAGGAGGGGCATTGAGAATCCTCTTTTGTAAAGGACCCCATCTACCAGGGTGTATCTTGCGGCCTTGTACTCCAACCTCCGGGATTCGTTTTTATCCGCAGGCAAGGTTCCTTCTTCCAGGTACCTCTTGATTGGCTCGGTCCATGATTTCCTCGGGACACTAACCATGTGCACGTCCGCGCCTTCGATGCTGGGCTTTGGTAAGTACTCTACGAGTATTGATTCCAAGATATCACTATCCTTGGTAGATGCCAGCTTTGCGAGTGCATCGACATGGGTGTTCTTTTCTCTGGGGATTTGCTCTATAGTATATGCCACCAACCGTCCCAGATAGCCCTTCAACTTCTCCAAGTATGCTGCCATCTTGGGTCCCCTCGCCTGGTACTCTCCCTTTACTTGGCATACTACCAATTGAGAGTCATTGAAGATTTGAAGGCGCGTCACTCTCAGTTCCTGGGCCAAACGCAGGCCAGCTAAGAGCGCCTCGTACTCTACTTCATTATTGGAGGCTTCAAACCCAAATCGGATTGCGCAATACATTCTATGTCCCTCGGGCCCAGTCATCATGATGCCCGCTCCTGATCCTCCTTCATTTGACGCCCCATCAACGTGCAAACTCCACTCCTCTGAACCTCCTAGCTCCTCCTCCGTAACAGGCTGCTCCCCTTCTTCATTCCTTCCTTCATTCGGCTGATGGGTGAGTTCTACTATAAAATCTGCCAGCACCTGTCCATTGATGGAAGCCCTCGGGGTGTATACAATATCAAACTGACTTAGCTCAATCGACCATTTCATTAGTCTCCCTGAAGTCTCTGGCTTATGTAAGACCTGTCTCAAAGGACTATCTGTTAAGACTTCAATTGTATGTGCATGGAAGTAAGGCTTCAACTTCCTCGAAGCCACCACTAGCGCATAGGCCAGTTTTTCGATCTCTGGATACCGGTTCTCCGCGTCCACCAAACGTTTGCTGATATAGTATACGGGTTGTTGCTGCTTCTTCTCTCCCTTAACCAGGGCTGCGCTGATGGCATGCTCAGACACTGCCAAGTACATGTACAGCTTCTCGCCCTTCTCCGGCTTCGCTAACAGGGGTGGCTTCCCCAGGTGCTCTTTTAGCTTGACAAAAGCTTCCTCACTTCTTTCATCCCAAGCGAAATTTTTGCTCCCTTTGAGGATGTCAAAGAATGGGAGGCACTTGTCGGTGGACCTTGAGATAAACCTATTAAGGGCCGCCACCCTTCCTGTTAGGCACTGCACCTCCTTCTTATTCTTTGGCGGGCTCATCTCTATGAGTGCCTTTATCTTGTCAGGATTGGCCTTGATGCCTCTGGAATTGACCATGAAGCCCAAGAATTTTCCTGAGGATACCCCGAAGGTGCACTTGACTGGGTTCAACTTCATCCGGTATTTCCTGAGCGTGCCAAACATCTCACCAAGGTCTTTGTTGAGCTCTGCTGCTACTTTGGTCTTCACTAACATGTCATCCACATACACCTCCATATTCCTTCCTATCTGATTGGCGAACATCTTATTCACCAGCCTTTGATAGGTGGCTCCCGCGTTTTTGAGCCCGAAAGGCATCACCTTGTAACAGTATAGCCCTTTGTCTATAATGAATGACGTGTGATCTTCATCTGCCGGGTTCATTGGGATTTGGTTGTATCATGAGTAGGCGTCCATAAAACTTAGTAACTCATGTCCCACTGTCGCATCTACTAGCTGATCTATCCTGGGAAGTGGGAAGCTGTCCTTAGGACAAGCTTTATTCAAGTTCGTGAAATCGACGCAAGTCCTCTACTTCCCATTCGGCTTTGGCACGAGTACTGGGTTCGATACCCACACAGGGTAGAAAGACTCACGGATGAAACCGTTGGCCTTCAACTTGTCAACCTCCTCCTTTAACGCTGCGTATCTTGTTGGGTCTAGCGCCCACCTTTTTTCCCTGACGGGCCTTGCTTCTGGGGAGATGTTTAGGTGGTGGCACATCACACTGGGGTCTATGCCCACCATATCCTCATGACTCCATGCAAACACGTCTAGATTATCTTTCAAAAATTTCATAAATTCCTCCTTCACGTCACCTTGTAGGCTTCTCCCTATCTTCAATTTCCTTAAGGGTTCCTCCGTCACCGTAACCTCCTCTACTTCTTCCACTGGTTCTGCTCTTGACTCATCCACGACCCGAGGATCCAACTCCTACGGACCCCCCGTGGGCATACATAGCACCTCATGTACCACCATGACCATTGGCTCATGCGGCTTTGCAGGCGTGCGGAGTGAGGTGTTGTAACACTCCCTCGCCTCCTTCTGTTCCCCCTTCATACTTGCGACCCCTCCTGGAGTCGGGAACTTGACAATCAAGTGATATATTGAAGTTATGGCTTTCAATTCTCTCAGGGAGGGTCTCCCCAATACCGCGTTGAAAGCTGATGCATAATCTACTACAACAAAGTTAGACATGACGGTAGTTTGTCGGGGTTGCTCCCCCATGGTAAGTGTCAATTCGATCATTCCAAGGGGTTGCACTGAATCCCCGATAAATCCATATAGGGACGACTGGCAGGGCTTCAGGTGACGAATGCCCAGTCCCATCTTTTCCAAGGCAGGGCGATATAGGATGTCCACCGAGCTCCCGTTGTCCACTAGGACTCGATGCACACGCATATTTGCCAATTGGACTGTCAACACTAGCGGATCATTATGGGGAAAGTGTACCCCCCGTGCGTCCTCCTCAGTGAACGTTATCGAGTCGTTTTCCCCCTTGAAACTCTTCGGGGGTCGTTGTTCTAAACTCATGACGCAGGGAGGCAGACTTCGCCGAACCTCTCTTGCATACCTATCTCGCCCTTTCCTAGAGTCTCCCCCAAATCCTGGACCTCCAAAAATGGTTCGGACCTCCCCCTGTATTTCTGGGGCTCGCTCTTATGTCTGGGGTGCTGTGGGCTCGTCTTCTGGCCTTTGCCTTTCTCTCCTGACATAGCGGCCCAAGTGCCCCCGGCAGATAAGCTCCTCAATTTCCTCCTTCAGGTGGATACACTCTGCCGTGGTGTGTCCGATGTTCTTGTGGTATTGGCAGTATCTACTGGGGTCCCTTTTGGACCGATCCTTTCTCATTGGCGGGGGCTTTTTGAAGGGCACTCGATCTTCGTTGGTGATGTAAATATGCTCCCTGGTGTCCGTGAGGTTCGTATAATAAGTATAGGCCGTTGGCCTATGATCACCCCCTCGTTTGGTCTTCCTCTACTGGTCATCCCTCGACCCATCGTACGTCCTTTTCTTCTTTGCTACATTCGACCCGTCGTTAGTTGGGGGATTCGCATGGGGCTCCTCCTTCCCCGCCTTCAGGTTTGCGTGGCCATCCTCCACACAGATGTACTTCTGTGCTCTTTCATAGAAGTCATCCAAGTCGGTGACTTCCCTCTTTAACATGTTGTCCCACAACTTGCTTCCTGGGAGCACCCCAGCGGTAATGGCCATTTTTAACTCCCGACGCGTTAGGCTCCCCACTTTTGCGGCCTCCATATTGAACCGGTGAATGTAGCTCTTCAGGCTCTCCTTCTCCCCTTGCTTCACGTTGGCCAGGCTGGTACCTGGCATCGTGTAGTCCCGCACGGCGTGGTGCTGTTGGAGGAATTCGTCAGAGAACTGCTGCCAGGACCTGATGGACCCTGGCCTTAGCCTTTTGAACCATTTGTAGGCGGGTCCTTTCAGAGTAACGGCGAAGCAATGACACCTGGCACCACTTCCGATCCCCCTCAGTTTCATCAGATCATTAAACGCATCCAGGTGGTATTTTGGATCCGTGTTCCCTTCGTAAGGGGTCATATTGGGCTCCTTAAAATTGGCAAGGAGCCGGATTGCCTGAATTTCTCTCACAAAGGGCTACTCATGGTCGAAGTCTTCCTCAAGGGCCTGGCTGCTAGACGCGGTGACGATCTTGCTCCGCAAGCTCCGCATCTCCGTGTCTAGGTCCTGCCTCCTTTTGCTGAGAGTGTCTCTCAAAGTGGACGGGCTAAGATCCGCCTTTCCCTTGCCTTCTTGAGGCGCCACAGGGGGCGTGGTCCCTTTGCCCGCCCTCTTCTTATTGAGCTCCTCCCGCAAGTCTGGGGGTGCTCTTTTGGAGGTGACCTCATCCTCATGGCGAGGGGCAGCGTTGGTCCTCGGCGCTGGCTTCTGGGCCTGCTTAGGCGGTTCGGGGTGATCATGTTGCTTTGCGCGGGGGGTGTTACTTGTTGAATGTCGGGTTCTCCCATCATCTACCGGCACAGTGGTCTCCACCCCATCCTTGCCCTTCTCCTTCCCCTTAGGCAAGGTTACGCTGGACTTACCCTGCAACAGGCCGTTAAGGACCTCTTGCATGTTTTCTAAGGTGGTTTCTAACCTTTGGTTTTTACGGTGGAGCTCACGTATCTCCTCTTTGTAAAACCGGGACTTTGAACTCGAGCTCACGGAGTGGACCCGGGGGTGTTTGTCATGCCTACGGGCAGAAGGGCCCGGGTCTTGCCGGCCGGAGTTCGGTGCCTGCGGCGGTTTTGGAGGAGGGAATTCATCAGCGTTTGCTGGTGGTGCTCTTGGAGGACTCCCTCCAGGTGGAGCGGCTGGCGATGAGGCCACCCTATCACCTCCGTGAACCTCAGGGTCTATCGGGGGCTCCACGTCTCTGGGTGGAAGAGCGTCCTTCATGGAGGCCTTCAGCTTGACTCCGTTCAGGTGAACCTCTACCTTCTGCGTCTCCCTCAGTCGCTTCGAGCGTCTTGGCATCTTCTTCTTGTCGGAAACAATGGTGGAACAGTAGCTTGAAACTAACGTTCCCACATACGGCGCCAAACTGTTGACGGTGAGAACTCGTCAACTAAGTTAAGTTGGAAAAATTATCAAATCAAGATCGCTAATTGGAAAGCTGTAAAAACTTGAACAAAAAACTCAAGAACAATGATGGAACAATAATGGAGAATTCAGTCTTTCATTCACACTTAAGCCTCTGCTACAGTAAAATTTCCAACCCCCTTTCAGGTGGTCTTAGAGTTCCTTTTATAGTAGGCTCTAATGGCCTTAGGTACATAATGGTCCAGGGGACCAAGTGGTACATACGTACTGTGTCAGGGGAGTGGCTTCAGAGGTTGTGGTTGTACATCCCGTACAGGAGCAGGTGTCAGGAGGATGTCTCCACCACTTGTCTGTACCCTCGATGAAATGTGTGGTGGCAGGCGTAGTGGCGCAGGAGGTAGTGGTGTCGGCTCTGACCTATGGCTGTAGATGTACGGACCATGATCCTTACCCTAGCAGCCTCACTGGCACTGGTATCCATACTCAGTACTTGGTCGTACAAGTATGTCCCATTCGACTCGTACTGGATCTCCTAAGCATAGGAATCTCAAGGTGTAAGGAATGGGACCCTTGGAGTGAGGTGGAGATCTTGGGTCCTTGGTATGAGATATCCGAAGCCTCCTGAGGTCACTCACGAGTATGAGCGATAGGCATGTGGCCCTGACAGATGTCTAGAGATGCGTGGCGAGACGCCCTCCTTGCGATCCCCCTTGACGGCGTGGCTCCCTAGCTGTTCACAAGGTCGAGTGCGTTGTGGATGTGGCCCTCATGAGACCATGGGCACCGAGACCCGATGACGGGGCTACCATGGTGAGGCCACTTGGGCCTAAGGCGAGGCCGCTCGGGTGGCGCAGCCGAGACCTCTCGCGAGGCCACTTGGGAGGTGTGGCCTAGACATCTCGCGTGGCCACTTGGGAGGCGTGGCCTAGGCATCTCGCGAGGCCACTTGGGGTGGCGTGGCCTAGGCATCTCGCGAGGCCACTTGGGAGGCGTGGCCGAGACCTCTCGCGAGTCCACTTGGGTGGCGTGGCCGAGACCTCTCGCGAGGCCACTTGGGAGGTGTGGCCTAGACGTCTCGCGAGGCCCTTTGGGTGGCGTGGCCTAGGCATCTCGCGAGGCCACTTGGGAGGCGTGGCCTAGGCATCTCGCGAGGCCACTTGGGAGGTGTGGCCTAGACATCTCGCGAGGCCCCTTGGGAGGCGTGGCCTAGGTATCTCGCGAGGCCACTTGGGTGGCGTGGCCGAGACCTCTAGCGAGGCCACTTGGGAGGTGTGGCCTAGACGTCTCGCGAGGCCACTTGGGAGGTGTGACCTAGGCATCTCGCGAGGCCACTTGGGTGGCGTGGCCGAGGCCTCTCGGGAGGCCACTTGGGAGGTATGGCCTTGACATCTCGCGAGGCCCTTTGGGAGGCGTGGCCCGGGGCATCTCGCGAGGCCCTTTGGTGGCGTGGGCTGGCGAGGCCAAGTGAGGCCATGTCGCCTCGCGCCTAGGCATCCGAGCGGGGCCGTGCGAGGCCATGACATCTTAACATCCATACCTTGTAAACCGCGTGTCACGCGACACCGATCCCATGGGGCGTGGATCCCGACTCGCGACGCGACGGTGTGATGGCTTCCCGAGACAATGGCGGCTCAAGGGCCCTGCCTTAACCTCATATTTTTCCTTGATGAGATTTTGAGCCTCAACAATATCTAATAACGTTTTGTTCCATCTTTCTGAAACACCTTTTTGCTGTGCCGTTCCAAGTGCTGTGAGTTGGGATTGAATGCCATGCTCACGTAGATGCTCCTCGAATTCAAAATCCAAGTACTCTCCTCCTCGATCAGATCGAAGAGCTTTTAGTGATTTACCTAATTGCTTTTTAGCTTCTGCTTGAAATTCTTTGAACTTTCCAAAAGTTTCAGATTTTCTTTGCATTAAGTATAGGTAACCATATCTTGAATAATCGTCAATGAAAGTGAGGAAGTATTCATAACCTCCTCTTGCTTGTACATTAAGTGGACCGCAACATCCGTATGTACTAGTTGAAATGGTTCTGTGGCTCTTGAACCTTTAGCAGAGAAATGTCTCTTGTTCATTTTGCCTTCTAGACAGGATTCACAAACAAGGAGAGATCTAATAGATAGCTCTCTTAAAGGACCATCCTTTACAAGCCTATTTATTCTGTCTAGACCAATATGACCCAATCTCAAGTGCCACAGATATGTTTCACTATCGGAATTAGTCTTTTATCATTTAATAGATCTAGGATTAGCTGTTTTAAATAATTCAGAATTATAAACAGATTTCTCTTTAGCTTGCAGTTTATAAAGCCCATCAATAGATTTTACAGAATATATCTTAAAAACATATCTTGAAATAACAATATAATTATCATTAAAAGAAATTTTAAAATTTTGTTCATGCAACATAGAAAGAAAAATTAAGTTTCTAGAAAATCAAGGAATATAATAAACGTTCTCTAAAACAAGAAATTTATTCTTCTCAAATTCCAAACGGGCTGTTCCAACTGCTGCTGCAGAGATAATCTGACCACTGCCTACCCTCATAGTCACCGCTCCATCTGCAAGTTTCCTCGTCGAACTAAGAATCTGTAGAGAAAAACAAACATGGTTAGTGGCTCCTAAATCTACTATCCAGGATGAGGAATTGTCTTCCACTAAACAAGCTTCTAGCACAAGTAAATCAAATTTACCTTTCTTTTTCTCTTTGAGGTCAGCAAGATACTTTGGACAGTTTCTCTTCCAGTGACCATCTTCTCCACAGTGAAAACAAGTCCCTTTTGGGGTCTTCTTTTTGGAGGTTTTAGTGTTCTTGTTCTCTTTGCCTTTTGATGACTGTTTAGGCTTCATTATATTCTTGTCTTTCTCATTGTCTTTGCCATTTCCATTTTTCTTCTTTTTGGTTTTAGCCTTTGAAGAGGATGGGTTAGAATCAGCAACATTTGCTTCTCCTTCTTTCTCAGAACCTTTGTTAAGAGATTCATAAGTTTGCAACTCATTCAACAGCTGTGTCATGTTATATGATAATTTGTTCATGACATAATTGGTTGTGAAACCTTTAAAAGCTGGGGAAAGTGATTCAAGTATAATGCTTACTTGAGTCCTTTCATCAATGATTGCCCCATGGATAATGGCATCGTGCATTATATTGATCATGTTTAATACATGTTCTCTGACAGAAACCCATTTCTTCATTTTCTTGGTCATGTAGGATCTGGTGGCCTCCTGCCTGCACTGGTCTGACTGCTACCCAAACATATCTTGAAGGGTATCCCAAATCTCATAAGCATTTTCAGTGTTCTCAAACTTCTTTCTGAGCACATCACTCATACTCGAAAGCATATAACACTTTGCTTTGTTGTTTGATAAGATCCAATTATCAATCTTTTCCCTTGCATTTTTGGCAGTAGTAGCGGGAGGGGCTTCAGGACGTTCCTCAGTCAAGACAATTTTTTGGTTTTCACATATTAATACAATGTTCAAGTTTGATTTCCATTTCATGTAGTTCTCACCAGTCAACTTTTCATTAGCAAGTAAAGAAGATACAGGATTTGAGCTAGACATAATTGCTGAAAATAAATAAATAAACGAAATGAATTTATGCATATAATAAATATCAATCATTTTTGGAATAGTAAACGTGATGCATGAATGCAACAATTAAAGAACACATAAAAATTAATTACTAATTCCACGATTAATTAATTTGAACATTAATGGACCAGCCTTAGGGTAGGTCAGACTAATTCCAAATTAATTTTGAGACAAGTTCTCAAATTTATAAGTGAAAACTTAAATCAATATTTCTCTTTTGACTTATAAACAACTGCTTGTTTGGTCAAGAATACACTAGTCCGCTCGAAAGCCTAATGTACCTTTGTGAGTGTAACCCATTATTTTAGATCAATGACTTAACTCAAGAGTGTGCCTTAGGGTAAGTTAAACTTGAAATACATCATTAAATCCTATTTTTGAAAAAGAAGTTTGCCTTGAGAATAACACAGTTGGAAGCCTTTCTTAGGGGGACACAAGCAATGGTGCCACGAGGCCTCTCCATGCTACCTCGGTGCTAACTAATAATGGAGACCATGAGACTTATTGTCATAATTCCCTCTCCCACTCACTATTTTAGAATATGTGTTTTCTCAAAACATCCTATGCTTTTTAATTAGTTGTAAAATAAAGTGATATATTTTAACCAAATAATATTATAATAATTACTAATTAAATTAAGAAAAATTAAAATTATAGAATTATGCCCTAATTAATTCAATTTTAATTTGCTATAATTACTAAGAATATCATTAATAATTTAATAAAGCAATTTTATTAAATACTCGAAATTAAACAACTTTTAAAATCTATTTCCGCTCTTGAACTAGTTAAAAACTAGATTTATTATTATATGGTCCATCATATAATCACATAGGACAATCCTAAGGCATGTTTCTACTCATATGAGATGCATGTACAATTTTAAATACTGTGTGGGTTATATGTATGACATGTCAAAAAATGCATGATAAATTATTAAACAATTTAATCACATTCAAACATTTAAATAAATAAATACTAACTAACTAAATAAATAAATGCGGGCTGGGTGTCTTGGGTATTTCTAGAAAAATTACAACACTTGAAAAAATATACAAAAAAAATGTAAGAAACTAAATAAGACCTAAAGGGATCTCTATCTTAACTTTGGGCCTTCTTTGGGCCTTCACAAGTAGTGTTGATCCATCAAGCCACTTATCCATTTAATTTTGAATTAAAATAACTTTTAATTATCTTAAACAAATTTTAAGAATAATTAACTTGGGCTTTAATGCCCGATAAGTTATTAGGCTCAGATTTGAATTTGGGCTCATACAATTAATTCAAAATAAGACAATTTTAATTATGGTCTAAATTAATTAAGCCCATAATTTAAATGGATAATTTTAGATGCAAGCCCTAGGGTTTAGAAACCTTAGGGGCGGCTGCATATGGTGGCTCAGCATAGGGCACATCAACAGCTGGTTGGGGCGCATGGTGCGCATGTGACATGCGCAGGTGCGGGGTGCATTGTTGGGTGCGGCATGCAGAGGCGCGCGGCTGGGCGAGGCCCAGGGGCGCGCTGGGCGTGCGGCTGGGCGAGGCACGGGGTGCGCTGGGTGCACGGTTGATGCAGGTGCAGGGGTGCGCGGCTGGCGTGGTGTGTAGGGGCGCGCTGGGGGTGAGCTGCTGGCGTGGTGCGCAGGGGCGTGCTGGCAGCAGCAGGTGCTGGGCACGGCTGGGCACAGGCTCGGGCTTCGAGGCTTAGGCTTTAAAGATTTTTTTCAAATAATTTTAACGCAGAAAATTAAATTACAGAAAATTCCTATGCCCCAAAATGGCTTACACTTTTCATCAAGAATTTTAAGAACAATTCCTAAACCCAAAACATCATATAATTAACGACCCTTAAGAATAAACCATAATCATACATACATCCATCCATTCACATATATTACAATAACATAAGAATGCATATTATGCCCACACAATAATTAATGTATGTAGAGATTAATGACCGCTCTGGTACCAATTGTTAGGAACGAGTTTCCTAATATGCAGCGGAAAGGTGGTGGGGTTGGCCCAGTGTACAACAAAATTTTTGTAACATATTTTAACTACCTTTAAATATGCGGATCCAATAATATATATACATTAATCATAAGCAAGATAAGAATAGAAATCATACCTATTGAAGCCTATCAAGTGTCCTTGCTATCTTTTTGTAATTAGAACGATCTTCCTATCCAAGCTGCTCCTTAGTACTCACACCAAGATCTTCCAAAGCGTTCTCTACACCTCAAGAAGTGTGTGGGCACTTAGAGAATGAAGGATATTTAATTTGTGATTCTACATGATGTACTCAACACATGAGATCAAGAGAATATGCCTTAGAGTTGGTTCTTTATTTTTCAGGGAGAGAAACCTATCGTTCTATTTTTCACAGAGCGAATAGACTGAGTTGTCTTGGTTTTTTCAGTTCTCTGAATATTTTATGATTAGTCATTGTGGATGCTTAAATTCCACCAAGGGAAAATATGGAGGTTTACCCTCATTAGCCTCAGGCAATCCAAGCAACCCAATATTTTTCCCACAACCCATGTCTCATAGGAGGCCTTAATAAAGATGCACCGAGAGATCCGAGGGGTCACACAAGGCCCAGCCTCGTTCGGCCCTGCGTGCCGAGCTGTGCCACGTGAAATCCCTGCCTTGCTCCTCCGCGTGCGCCCAGGCGAGGTATAGCCTCGTTCAGCCCCGCCTCGCTCCTCCGCGCGTCCGCGCAAGGCCCCCGCCTTGCTCCTCCACGCGCGCCCACGCGAGGCCCATCCTTGTTCGGCCCCGCCTCGCTCCTCCGCACGCGCCATGCTTCACAAACAGTAGCCCCCGCGCGTGCCGGGGGTGCCCTTAGGGGGTCTCGCGGGGGATGGCCTCGCTTTGGCTACGTACCTGGGCACCCCGCGGGACCTCTCACGTCTAGCCCCCTTAGGCCAGCCAGCAAAGTTTAATTCTCATGCATTTCTTTTGGAATGTACCTGCAAACTTAAGGGAGTCAGCGTACGAATACGGTACCCCTGCCAGACAAGTAGTGGGAGCGCCAGGAGAGGGGGGGGGGGTGTAACAACCCGGATTTTCAAGACTCGATAATGCGGAAATATAAATGTTTTCATTTAACAAAATGTCTCAAAAACCCATAAAAAAAACTTTTTAAAAAGTCGTATGGCCATACTTGACCTTTAGTTAGAAACATGTTTTATAAAGAGTAGAGTGAGCCTAGTTTAGGAAAATTACACAACATTTCCAAAAATAAAACGGCTTCCCAAAAGGTCGATCCACATGTACATTTGCAAGGAAGACTCCAACGCTCACTGCTCTGCCTTGCCCTTGCTCTTACCTACAACATGAAACAACTAGGGAAGCGAAAACACTTAATAAGATCAACTTTCAAACAAAGCATGTAGAGAATTAGGGTTCCGGACCCTACACAATCAATTTCAAGAACGCTAAAGCATCCTGTCAAACTTATGGTCATGCCTGATAACCAATGATAAATTAATTCATAACTAGATAAAATCTTGCACTCAGAAGATCCAAGAACAAGCAGATATATTATATCACAACTATATCTTATCAACAATTATATCCCTGCACTCAGAAAATCCCAGAGCAATCAGATATATTATATCACAATATAATTCGAGACCAACGCTCTACAATTTCCATCAATTCAGGTGTAACGCGCCCTCCAACATAATTGCTAATCTGTAAAAGAGAATCGAGTCTCCACACTAAGATCTAGCCAATAAATATCCTCATCAATGGTAACTATCGTGTTACCTAGGGCATCGCTACTTATCCAAGAGTGTAATCCAATTTACACGGTTTTACGGAGACTTCTATGTTAATCAGTGGTGCTGGTGAGCAGTTGCCCATAGGGTGTTGAGCCTCACTCAATCTTGGCAACCCCTAGTATCTCTAGGCACTCTCACTGAATGGACAATATTCACGGCTGCTATCCGGGAATAACTTATCAGAGCACTTGCTCGGATTCTAACCGTCCAATGATTAAGTAAGCATGAGGGCCCCTAGGTCCCATTTATTTTGGCACCCCTAGGTTTAACCAGCTTATCCTCATCTCATGGCCACTCGTCGCGGTAATGAACTGGACATAAATAAAATCAAGCAGTGTGATGGGGATCAGCAGTCTAGGGTATGACGGACATCTACCGTTCATATTTTCTAACTCAGCACCCACTAGACTAACGTCTCTAAGCAACTTTCTACGACAATGTATATATGTGCATGTATCCCTATACTAACATACAATACAATAATTGTTTCATGTTGCAGCCATACAATATAAGTTGACTTACTTGGAGTCCTTAGCGCTCACCAGGTTTTCACCCTCCAACGTTCAATCCAGTTACGCTTAGCCAATACTGTAGTTATCCATACAGTATACTCGGATTAATTATGGCACTCATAATTCATTATTATTGATTTGGACAGTTTGGTCATTTTAATAAAAGTCATTTGTGAGGATTTATAATCCTTATTTGGTTTTAAACCTATTAAGGAAAGTCATACAAAATATTCGAGACTAAACCCTAAGTCTCGGGGAGACCTATCTTAAGTTCTCGATACCTAGGCTCGGGTATCACAATGGTATTTTCCCACAATCCGCTAAAAATCTTATTCTTTCAAGATATCGCTATTAACCCGCACTTTCGACTAGTCGGTTAAAATATGTAAGATTTTAGCCGGTATTATATCCAGAAAATACTAATAAATTCCTTAATTATTTTTAAAGAAAATAAACTCTTAAATTTTCCTTTTATTTTTCTTAAGGTTTTAATATCTAAAAATCGTTTTAAGAAAATTGCCTAATTTGTCTTAATTAGGAAAACTGTTAAAAATTTCCCATCTTGACTAATTAATTTTCCAAAATCAATTAATCAATTTTACTTACTAGAAAAATAATTCATTTAATTATTTTCTCAAAATATAGGGTTTTAAACCATCTTTTAATTTATTAATTATTAATAAATTAAATCTCTTATTTTTAAAAAGAATAAAAACTCTTTAATAAAAATAATTCATTTAAACTCAAAGGGGTAATTTGAGTGAAAATATGTTTTCAAGACTTACCAATTTCTATCTTGAAATAAGCAAAATTTTACTTTTTATCTTATGTTCCAAAATCTCATTTTTACACTAAGTGTAAAAAGCCTATTTTTTGCATTTTTAACTACATACTTCATTAGTTCATAACTTGAAATTTACTTACCCAATTGTTACCAAAATTTCCCAATTCCATTTTTGTTATGCCATTTAGGTCTTTGTAAAATCTTAGGTCAAAATGAGTATTTTTTATTGGTGAAATCATTTTCCAACAATGAGGTAAAAATGACCTTATTTTCAAGTCCTTATTTTTTTCAAAACTTTGACAGTTAATAACTTTCAAACCATTCAATATTTTCGTACCAAATTTTACAGTGGAATACTAGGTTATGCCAGAAATATGTACACAAAATTTTAGAAAAAAATGGGTTCATTTGTCCTATACAGTGGCTGTCCAAACTTGGTTCCGAAAATAAGAATACGAAAAAAAACAGTTTTTTTACCTAAACTTTGAAATAGCATAACTTACTCATTTCTAAACATTTTTTTGTGTTTCAAAATCTCAATTTTATGTAATCAATCTCAACAACATCACAGTATAATTTAATTTTACAAAATCAATATACAGTGGCTGTTTGACCCCTTGGAAGTCACAGCTCAAAACATGTTTTGTTTTAGGGTATCCTACAAAAACCCTTGGGGGTTTTGGTTCCCATTTTCAAAAATCAATACACAAGCATCATAAAAATTATTAAACAACTACCATAACCTTATTACATCACCAACAAGAAACTTTAAGCATTAAATATACAAAATAATGCTTAAAACTAAAAACCCTATAACAAAATCATCAAAAGTAAATTTTTTACCTTTTTGGTGTTCTTGCTTAAGGTTTGGACCTTCCTATTAGCTTTGACTCCTTCAAAACCTTTCAAAAACCCTAACAACTTCCCCCAACAACATAGTTAATTAGCTATTTGAAACTCTATGCTTAAAACTTTACAAAAGTCTAGATTAATGAAACTTTACCTTAAGGAAAACCCTCCCTAGACCAAGACTTAGCCTCCAAGTTTCCTTGGTGTTCTTGAGGTTGAATATTGAGAGACAACTTGAGAGAGTTTAAAAAAAAGATGACGATGAGAGAGTGAAAGTGAATGGTCGGTTCTTAGGGGGAGGTTAGAAGAGTTTATACTACTCTAATTTATCCTAAAAACACTCAAGTGTTTTACTCCCACTTGCCCACTTGACATTATCCCAAACCTTTAAGTAAATGGGATTTAAACTCAATTAGTTAATAAATGGGATTTCCAAACTTCACATGGCCGGCCACCCATTGTTATATATGTGATCATTTCAAATTTTTTTTTTTTATAAAGGTTAATAATTATTTCCTAAGAAGAAAAGCCCAAATTGACTTTCTATACCTTTTTCACTCTTGTTAAGTTTTAAAAACAAAACTTAACACTAAATAATTAAATTAAATGTCTCTTACATTTAATTTAATTAATCACACAATAAAATTTAACCTAAGGTCTATTCATGGAATAAAATTCCCCATTTCGGTAAAATTAGGCATTTAACACAAAATTCCCTAAAATTTCCATTTTCTTTTAGGTTTATTATTTTTGACCAAACTTTAACTTTTATGAATGTATTTTATGCCCAAAATATATTTGCCATAATTTTTCATTTTATTTTCCGAGATTTTTACCCGATCAGGGTTTTTGTGTCGGTCCAGGACTGAAAGTCTTATATTGACTTTTAAAATCACAAAATTCATATTTTGGCTAGCAATAACTCATGGAATACTTCCAAACAAAATATAATATTATTTAAAATAATATTCTTAACCCGGGGGAAAAAAATCTCGACCCAAGTCATTTAAAGGTACCCGAAAATGCAGGACCTTACAGGGGGTACGGCATATGTGTCTGTGGCTAGATGTCAGAGTCGACACCACTACCACCTGCACCACTCCTCAGACATTTGTACGGTCGCGTAGTGGAGACATCCTCATGGTACCTGGCCATGTACTGGTACCAAAACCACTACCTCTGAAACCACTCTCCTGACAGTGTACCTGCATACTGCCTGGTCCCCTGGACCACATTGTATCAGGGGCCACTAGAGCCCACTAAAAAAGAAACACCACTTCCACTTGGAAGGGGGTTGGAAAAATTACTGTAGCATTGCACCATAATCAATACAAACTGGTTTCACCATTTTTCTTATGCAATTATTCTTGGAGTTTCTACTTAGATTTCTAAAGCTTTTCTTTTGATAATCTCGGCGTTGTAATTTTTCTAACTTAACTTAGTTGACGAGTTCTCACCGTCAACAGTTTGGCGCCGTCTATGGGAAGCTAAGTACCAAGCTATTATTCTACCATTACTCCCATCAAGAAGAAATGCCGAGACGTTCAAAGCGACTCAGGGAGCCACGAGAGGTGGAAGTCCACCTTAACGGAGTTCAGCTGAAGGCCTCCATGAAGGATCCTCCTCCACCCAGAGATGTGGAGCCCCCAAGGGACCCTTAGGTTCACGAGGGTGATAGGGAGGTCTCATCACTGACCATCCCGCCTGGTGAGAATCCTCCAAGGGCAACCACTGCAACACCAGGGAGTGTCAACGAGTTCCCACTCCCTAAACCACCATAAGTACCGAACTCCGGCCGGCAGGACGCCGGGCCCCTCGACGCGTAGACATGATAAGCATCCCCGGGTCCATTCCGTGAGATCGAGTGCTAAATCTCGGTTCTATGAAGAGGAAATACGTGAGCTGCACCGTAAGAACCAAAGGTTGGAGACCACCCTAGAGAATATGCAAGAGGTGCTAAATGGCCTGTTGCAAGGTAAGTCAAGTGTGACCCTGCCCAAGAGAAAAGAGAAAGGTCAAGAGGGGGCAGAGACCACCATTTTGGTAGACAATGGGAGGACTCGACTCTCCACTAGTAACACCCCCTGAATGAAGCAACGTGAACATCCTGAACCACCGAAGCAGGCCCAGAAACCAGAGCTGAAGACCAATGCTGCCCCTTGCAACGATGACGAGGTCACCTCAAAAAGAGCACCCTCAGATTTACGAGAGGAGCTCAACAAGAAGAGGGCGGGTAAAAGGACCACGCCCCCTATGGCGCCTCGAGAGGGCAAAGGAAAGGGGGATCTTAACCGATCTGCTTTAAGGGACTCTCTAAGCAAGAGGAGGCATGACATGGACGCAGAAATGAGGAGCCTGCGAAGCAAGATCGTCACCGCCTCTGAAGGTTAAGCTTTTGAGGAAGAGTTCGACCATGAGTCACCCTTCGTTAGGGAGATCCAAGCCATCCAGCTCCCTGCCAATTTTAAGGAGCCCCATATGACCCCCTACAAATGAAACACAGATTCGAAATACCATCTGGACGCATTTAACGATCTGATGAAACTAAGGGGAATTAGTAGCGGAGCCAGATGCCACTGCTTTGCTGTCACATTGAAAGGACCCGCATACAAGTGGTTCAAAAGACTTAGGCCAGGGTCCATCAGGTCCTGGCAACAGTTTTCTGATGAATTCCTCCAACAGCATCACGCCGTGCGGGACTACACGATGCCAGACACCAGCCTTGCCAATGTGAAACTAGGAGAAAAGGAGAGTCTGAAGAGCTACATTCACAGGTTCAACATGGAGGCCGCCAAAGTGGGAAGCTTGACCCGCCGGGAGTTAAAAATGGCCATTACAGCCGGAGTGCGACTGGGAAGCAAATTGTGGGATAATATGCTAAAGAGGGAAGTCACCGACCTAGATGACTTCTACAAGAGGGTGCAGAAGTACATTCGTGTGGAGGATGGCCATGCAAACTTAAAGGCAGGAAAGGAGGAGTCCAACGTAAAGCCCCCAGCTAATGAAGGGTGGAATGGAGCGAAGAAGAAAAGGGCGTATGAAGGGTCGAGGGATGATCAACAGAGAAAGACCAAATGGGGGAGCAGTCATAGGGAGACAACTTACACTTTCTATACGAACCTTACAGATACCATGGAGCATATCTACCTCACCAACGAAGATCGAGTTCCCTTCAAGAAGCCCCCACCGATGAGAAAGGACCGGTCCAAAAGGGATCCCAGTAGATACTGCCAGTACCACAAGGATATCGGTCACACCACAGCAGAGTGCATCCATTTGAATGAAGAAATTGAGGAGCTCATCCGAAGGCGGCACCTAGGCCGATATGTCATGAGAGAAAGGTCGAAGCTTGAGGACGAGCCTGCGATACCCCAGGCAAAAGGACGAGCCCCAGAGATATAGGGGGAAGTCTGAACCATTTTTGGAGGTCCAGGGTTTAGGGGAGATTCTCAGAAGGGACGAGACAGGTATTCTAGGGAAGCCAGGCGAAGTCCGCCACCCTGTGTCATGAGTTTGGAGTAACGACCCCCGAAAAGATTCAAGGGAGAAAACGACTCGATCACATTCACAGAGGAGGATGCACGGGGGGTGCATTTTCCCCATAAAAACCCACTGGTGCTGACAGTTCAGTTGGCCAATATGCGTGTGCATCGGGTCCTGATGGACAATGGAAGCTCAGTGGATATCCTGTATCGCCCTGCCTTGGAAAAGATGGGACTGGGCATTCGTCACCTAAAGCCCTGCCAATCTTCCCTATATGGATTCACGGGGGACTCGGTGCGACCCCTAGGGATGATTGAATTGGCACTCACCATGGGGGAGCAACCCCGCCAGACTACAGTCATGGCTAACTTCGTCGTGGTAGATTGTGTTTCAGCTTTCAATGCGGTATTGGGGAGACCATCCTTAAGAGAATTGAAAGCCATAACTTCTATATATCACTTGGCCGTCAAGTTCCCAACTCCAGGAGGAGTAGCCAGTATGAAAGGAGAACAGAGAGAAGTGAGAGAGTGTTACAACACCTCCCTTCGCGCGTCTGTGAAACCATAGGAACCAATGACCATGGTGATACACGAGGCGCTACGTGTGCCCGCGGGGAGCCCACAGGAGCTAGACCCCCGAACCGTGGAGGCGTCAGGAGCAGAACCTGTGGAGGAAGTAGATGAGGTTATAGTAGTGGACGAACCGTTGAGAAAACTGAAGGTAGGAAAAAACCTGCAGAGCGACGTGAAGGAGGAGTTGATAAGGTTTTTGAAGGATAATTTGGATGTATTCGCGTGGAGTCACGAAGATATGGTGGGTATAGATCCCAGTGTTATGTGCCACCTTTTGAATATCTCCCCTGAAGCGAGGCCTGTTAAGCAGAAGAGGCGGGCGTTGGACCCAGAGAGGTACGCAACCTTAAAGGAATAGGTTGACAAGCTGGAGACCAATGGGTTTATCCACGAGTCATTTTACCCTATATGGGTGTCGAATCCAGTACTAGTCCCAAAACCGAATGGAAAATAGAGGACTTGCGTCGACTTCTCAAACCTGAATAGAGCTTGTCCTAAGGATAGTTTCCAGCTCCCGAGAATAGATCAGTTGGTGGATGTGACGGCAGGGCATGAATTACTTAGCTTCATGGATGCCTACTCTAGATACAACCAGATTCCTATGAACCCAGCTGATGAAGAGCATACATCATTTATAACGGATAAAAGACTCTACTGCTATAAGGTGATGCCCTTCGGGTTAAAGAACGCGGGTGCCACCTATCAAAGGTTGGTCAATAAGATGTTCGCCAACCAGATAGGGAGAAACATGGAGGTATATGTTGACGATATGCTGGTGAAAACCAAGAATGCCGTAAAAATCAACAAGGACCTAGGTGAGATGTTTGACACACTCAGGAAGTATCGAATGAAGTTGAATCCCATCAAGTGCACTTTCAGTGTATCCTCGGGGAAATCCCTGGGCTTCATGGTCAACTCCAGAGGCATCGAGGCTAATCCTGATAAGATAAAGGCTCTGATAGAAATGAGCCCACCCAAGAACAAGAAGGAAGTGAAATGCCTAACGGGAAGGGTAGCGGCCCTTAATAGATTTATTTCGAGGTTAACTAATAAGTGCCTCCCCTTCTTTAACATCCTAAAAGGGAGCAAAAAGTTTGCTTGGGATGAGGAATGTGAAGAGGCATTTATTAAGCTGAAGGAGCACTTGGGGAAGCCACCCCTGTTGGCAAAACCTGAAAAAGGTGAAAAGCTATACTTATACTTGGCAGTGTCTGAACATGCCATAAACGCGGCCTTGGTTAGAGGGGAGAAGAAACATCAACAACCCGTGTACTATATCAGCAAGCGGTTGGTGGATGCGGAGAATCGGTACCCAGAAATTGAAAAGTTGGCATATGCATTAGTTGTGGCTTCAAGGAAGTTGAGACCCTACTTCCATGCTCATGCAATCGAAGTTCTCACTGATAGTCCTTTGAGACAGGTCTTGCATAAACCTGAGGCCTCAGGAAGGCTGATGAAATGGTCGATCGAGTTGAGCCAATTCGATATCGTTTATACCCCAAGAGCATCCATCAATGTACAAGTGCTGGAAGACTTCATAGTGGAGTTCACCAGTCAGCCGAATGAAGGAAGAAGTGAAGAAGGGGGGCGTCAGTCATAGAGGAAGAGCGAAGGGGTCCAGAGGAATGGAGCCTGCATGTGGACGGGGCGTCCAATGAAGGAGGGTCTGGAGCAGGTATCATGATGACGAGACCCGAAGGACACAAGATGTACTGTGCAATCCGGTTTGGGTTTGAGGCCTCCAACAACAAGGTGGAGTACGAAGCGCTCCTAGAAGGCTTGCGATTAGCCTAGGAGCTAAAGGTGACACGCCTTCGTATTTTTAGCGACTCGAAATTGGTGGTGTACCAGGTGAAAGGTGAATATCAGGCAAGAGGTCCCAAGATGGCTACATACTTGGAAAGGGTGAAGGGCTATCTGGGATGATTGGTGGAATACAACATAGAGCAGATCCCAAGAGAGAGGAATTCCCATGCCGATGCCCTCGCAAAACTGGCTTCCACTAAGGATGGGGATATCCTGGAGTTGATACCTGTGGAATACTTACCTAGACCCAGCATCGTAAGCGCAGACATACACATGGTTAGTGTCCCAAAGGAGTCGTGGGTTGAACCGATTAAGAGATACCTGGAGGAAGGAACCTTTCCTGTGGACAAGAAAGAGGCTCGAAGGTTGGTGTATAAGGCTGCTAGGTACACCTTGGTAGAAGGGGTTCTATACAAGAGAGGGTTCTCGATGCCACTTCTGCGATGTGTAGAGGAGGAGGAGGCGCTGAAAGTACTGCATGAGATACATGAGGGTGAGTGTGGCAACCATGAGAGCGGACCCTCCACGGCCAGGAAGGCCATGAGACAAGGGTACTATTGGCCCTCTGTGGAGAAAGACGCAGATGACTTTTCCAGGAAATGCGACAAATGCCAGAGGCATGCAAACTACACTTGGAAGCCCCCAAATGAGTTAACTAGCATGACCAGCCCCTGGCCCTTCGCTATCTGGGGGATAGACTTGATCTGCGCCCTTCCTGCGGGTAGGGGAGGAGCGAAGTACGTGGTTGTGGCTGTGGACTACTTCACTAAGTGGGTTGAAGCGAAACTCCTTGTGAAGATAATGGCCAAGCATATCACCTCTTTCGTCAACAAATTCATTGTCTGTAGATACGGAGTGCCCTACAAAATTATTTCCGACAACGACACCTAGTTCGAGGGAGGAGCCTTCGAGGAATATTGTAGAGGAAGAGGGATAATGAGAAGTTTCTCAGCAGTTGTGCACCCACATGCCAATGGGTAGGTGGAGGCCATTAACAGAGTTCTTAAAAAGAACTTGAAAACCAAGCTAGAGAAGATGAAGGGAACCTGGGTGGAGGAGCTACCAAATGTGCTATGGGCCTACAGAACCACCCCGCGCATGACCACTGGAGAGTCCCCATTCTCCTTAGCATATGGATGCGAGGCCGTCCTCTCGGTTGAGATGCGGGTTAATTCCTTCAGAATACAGGCGTACGGGGACGAGGTCAACCGCGTAGCTCTGGTTGAGAGCTTGGACATGCTAGAAGAAAAAAAGGGAAAAGGCACAAATGGGAATGGCCGTATACCAGCAGCGCGCAGCAAGGTATTACAACTCGAGGGTATGAGAGAGAACTTTCAGAGTTGACGACCTGGTGCTGAGAAAGGTACTCCACAATACGCAAGACCCGGGGACGGGGGTGCTAGGGGCGACTTGAGAGGGGCCCTACCAAGTCACTCAGTGCATATGTAACGCCCTGGATAGCCAAGACCGTTACACTGTGTGTTTATAAAGTGCTAGACTTGTTAATCAAGTCATGAAATTAAAAACGTGTTATTGAAACTATAAACGGACTAGGGTTAGAACGTTTTGGTCTCAAACGTCACATTCTTATAATGAGGCATTTCCTGTTTACACGGGATCCCAAAAATATTAAGTTTAAAGATCGCTTACAAAAATCATAAGGTTTAAATACAATATCAAGCCATATTAAGGCAAAGCAGACAGTTAGGCAAAGCCTGTCCTGACCCACTCCTTGACCATGGCGATCGAACAACTGGCTATGTACATTCAACCCCGCAGCTCTCCATCTCAGGATTAGTCCAACTTGCCTTTGCCTTTACCTGCACCACGTTGCACCCATGAGCCAAGGCCCAGCAAGAAAACACAACAACAGAGCATAAGCAATCCACAGACAATTCAGTATCTCATATCGCATCACATATTCACAACCATATAAGCATTCAGTATAATAAAGTATTCCACATACTAAACATATCAACTCATATCATATATCAGTTCACAAATGATAACTAGGGCTAGCGCCCTCAGGCCGCTCCCTCCGTTATCCCACTGACTCCGGCCCGCTTAAACCGAGCTCAGTGAATATTAAGCTGTCCTCGGCTACCAGTGGCCAAGCCGCGCCCTGTGCGCAAATATTGTGTACGACACCCTTAGGCCGCTATCACATGTCCCATGGCATAATACCATCATTGACATAATACAAATATTGGGAGCACTTAGTCCCATCACAAACATATAACTGGGTGCAGTTTTATTACCTTTCGATTCGCTATCTTTGATCACTCGACTCCTTGAGCACGATCCCTCTCAAGCCCTAGCGCTCACCTAAACACAACCATAGGCCAAAGTCATCATCAAACCTAAAGTCCAAAACCTAGCCTCGGGGCCAATCCCGAGCCCCCAGGAAGTCCTAGTTCCACCAAACAAGGTGGTGGAATCAAACCCCAAACCCTTAGTCAAAAACCCTTGAAAATAACCCTAAAATCCCTTTATGAAAACAGGGCAGCGCTACAGCGCTCTTAGGAGGGCGCTGCAGCACTACAACGCTCTTAGGAGGGCGCTGCAGCGCTACAGCGCTCTTAGGAGGGTGCTACAGCGCTACAAGCAGAAGCAAAATCCCCCGGGAAGCTTGGCCTAGCGCTACAGCGCCCAAAGGCTAGCGCTGTAGCACTAGTCACAGACAGCCAACACTTTAGTTTTCCCTCCTGCGATTTTCTCGAACCAAACTCAACCAAAAACTTCTCCAAACCTTCACCAAACTCAAAAACAACCTTATTAACATACTCCACTCATCCCAAGCACCCCAAATACTCAAAACCCAATCACATGCATCCCTAATCCAAAATTTCACCATAGCTGACCCTAAACTCAAAACTCAGCAGAAACCAGTTCAACATAAAAGTTAAAATCTTAGAATTCCATACCTTTAGTGGGAATTCGGTTTTAAGACAACCTCTACACCTCCTTAGCTTGCTCTTCCTCAACCTTTGGCCTGAATTCCCTAAAGTTCCCATCAAACTCAGCTTATACACTATAGTTCAAAAACCAAAACTTGAAACTGAAGAAACTACAAAGCCTTACCTCAAGTGTTAGGGTGTTCTTGCTAAACCTCTGCCAATTCTTCAAACCTAGCTTAGGATCCTTGATGCTCAGCCTAACCCAGCTCTCCTCTGAGCTTTGCTCCAAGAAAACCCAAGGAAAGTGGTGAGAGAACCACAAACCGACCCTAGAGAATACAACTCTGTTTTCCCTTCCTTTTCTCTTTTCTTTCTTTTCCTTCTTTTCTTTCTTTCAGACTTCTATACTTTTCTACAACTTCCACTAACATAAAGCCTTAGTGATACCCATCTTTAAAATGCCAAATGACCTTAATGCCCACCCTATTAATTCTAAACCCTTTAATCCACTTAGGGCATTTTAGTCATTTCACCCCAATTCCCGCTAACTCCTCGAGTGTCTCTAATATTTACCGCTTAATTCCCGATACCTAATTAATCACCAATAATATTCCTCGATGTCAAGATAGACTCCAATATACTCACTAAATTCCCATTTATAACCCTAGGCTCACCCCGAGCCGGGTATAAATCCCCGCCATGACTTTTCCGCTAAACCGCTCACTAGGATCGTCTCGAGTCACAAATCACAGACATATCCACATAATAATGTGGTCTCGACAATTATCATATATATCAATACAGTTATGCCCATAATGGCCAAAATTACGATTATGCCCTTCTAACCTAATCAGGGCCTACATGCATACTAATACACATAGTCATGCATCTCAAATATTCAAATAGTCATATAACATGCTTTAAATCATAATCATGCATTTTACTCATTAAAATCACACTTAATTCCCATTATGCCCTCCAGGCACACTAATCAAGGCCCTTAAGCCTTATTAGCGAATTTGGGTCATTAAAGCATACCCCCAAATACTTATAAGCTGGTGCGCATGGATGACACCGTCATACCTCGAGCATGGAATGCGAAGCACCTTAGGAAGTACTCCCAGTGAGGCGTCCGCACCCAATGCAAGCAGTATCGGTTTTCAGCGTGTTGCATGTTATCTTAGCTTGGTAGACAAAAATCAAAGAGTTTACTTAGATAACCTCCCAAGTAGGTGTAAGTTTTTTTTATGTAAGTCTTATATGTATGGTTGTAACCTGAATTCTATGAATGAAACTGGTCACATCTTCGCACGCTATTTTTTTTCTACTTTATGTGGGCATCAATCAAAGTGCCTGCTGAAATAAACATCACCAGACACTTGGGGGGGAATAGTGGCCCGTGAGGGCAAAGCACACAGCAAACAAGAGGATCCTAGAAAGGACCCTATGCATCAGGAGGATCCTTAAAAGGACCCTCTAGCAGGAGGATCCTAAAAAGGACCCTCTAACAGGGGGATCCCAAAAGGACCCCTTATATCAGGGCCTTAAACGAAGTCCTTATATATATATAAAGAAGAGTGTGTGATGAACCCTTATAAACAGGGAGAGGACCTTACAAGGCATCTCTTGGGTTCACAAGGATTAGCTACCCTTATGAACATCAAGGAGGCCAAAAGGTCTTACAAAAAAAAAAAAAACAACAACATACTTCCAAATAAAGGCAAATGCTCCCACAAGAGGAAAGACCTTAGAGAGAGCACCCACCAATAAGCCTAGAGCGGCCACAAAACCGTCTAGCCAAAAAGGGTCCTAAAAGAGACCCTTGCAAAAATAGTACTATGAATAATGACGAGAAGGACGCTTCTTGCAAAAAATAATAAGCGCGCGCAAAAATATATAAAAGGATAGCTAGAACCCAAGGGGTCAAAATATCCTCAAAGAAATAGTCAAGGGGCTCCAAAGGACCTCTAGCCTGATAAATAAAAGAGGGGAACCTACCAAACCCCATCATCCAGGCTCAAAAAGACCTCAAACACAGAGGGATAAGAGATAAATAACCACACATGTATATATTAAAAAAGGAGTCTTGGTAACATGGCAAGATTTACAAGAAAAAAGTAATAATAATAATATTACAAAGGCTCAAAATGAGCATACACCCACAACGGGCTAGCTGACAGAAGTTATGAAATAACAACTTCTGGGCCTCCTGCCACGAGCGCTCCACCCAACCGCTCGAGCAACGATGTGCTCGCCAAAAGAAGAAAAATCAAAGTTGGGATCTTGCCTCCACACACCATAAAGGGCGCACTCTATGGACCTGTACTCAATAGCTGTCTTATCCGCCTCTAAGGAAGCGACTCTCTCTTGCGACGCGGCTACATCGGCCCTAGCAACCACGAGTTCGGCCTCTAAAGAAGCGACTCTGTCCTGCGACGCAGCCACAATAGCCTTGGCCCCCTGGAGTTCTCCCTCTAGGCTGGTAACTTTGTCCTGCAACATCATGGCTTTGGCAACCGCCTTCTGCTTCCTTTTTGACGAGACAGAAAGTTTGGTCCGAACCCTTTATAGCTTAGTCTGGGTTTCGTCAAGCTCTCTCTCTCGCTCCTAGACCCGAGCCATGAGACGATCCCTCTTAGTACTCGACGCGGAGAGATTGTTAGCCGAGTTGGCAAACCGCTGAGCCACAGTATAAGCCTGCACAAGAAATGATAAGTAGCAAAAAAAAAATCGTGATAATAACAAGACCGACACAAGATGCATGAATTCACCCAAGCGGTAGTGCGCGTCAAGGTCTCCCCAAGGTCCGACAGGGCAAAACTCCCAAGACCGTTCCAGCCAGATTCGGGGAGGTTTGAGGTGATTTGGACGTACCGCCGCCCGTAAGAGGTCGCCATATGATTCACCCAGGGCGCCCCATCCAGGCCAAGGGCACCTGGCTGGGTAAGGACAGACAACCCACTCGCTGAAACGGGAGGGGGCGCAGGAAAATTGGAAAAGTGAGGTCCCGGTAGATCAGAAGGGGGTGCGGGAAGATTGGCAAAGTAAGCCCCTAATGGACCAGGGTCGAGGGGAGCCTGAGTGAAAGCGTCATAGTCCTCGGGGTCGGGGCAAACAAAATGCCCCGGAATGGCATGCTGGTCTTGGGATTGGGAGGCTATGTCCGGGTCAAAAGAGACAAAAGGAGGGCATCCCCCAGGAGACGAGGACAGCTGGTGAGGTCCCCCACGTTCAAGGGAGGCTTCCTCCGGCACATCCTCAGCCCCACCTTCATCTGGGAAAGTCTCGGCCGATACCGCCTTCATCTTCTTGGACCCAGGGATGGTCCACAGCAACTTAGGATCTAAGACTGGGGACAGTTTGTGGAGGTTCAGATTTTCCACGGTAAATAGGTACGCAACCTTTTTCATAGCGGGGTCAGCGTTGATAAACTTCTTCACAACTTTCGCTTCCGACCCAACAACTGCGGGTTCGGCGAATTGCTCTGCATAATCCATGCCATGGTCGACACAAACATAAGTCATGAAACAATAAGTTACAAAAAAGAAGAAGAAGAGAGAAAATGTGGCTTAGGGTACTTACTGGGAGTGGCACAGAAGTGCTTGCGAACAGAGAGGGGGCCTTTCACGAAGAAAAAGTCCTGCTTCTAGGACCCCGGGTTGGACACTGAGCCCTCTATCAAAGGGACCTCGTTATTGGCTTTTTGTAGGTAATAGAAGCCCTTGGACTTGGGAGAAGGCATGAGATTGTAGAGGAAATGCACCTCTAGCGCCGTAGGAGCACGTTTCACCAGTTCCGCAAACGCAATAAAAAGGCAGCTCAAGGTCAGCCAACTATTGGGTGCCAGTTGAAGTGGAGCAAGGTCAAAGTAATTGAGGATCGCAACAAAGAACGGGTGTAACGGGATGGTACCACCCGCCTTCAGGATGTGCTCACTAAGGGCCACGAAGCCGGGACTAGGGCAGTCAGCCCGGCATGTCTCCAAAGGAGTGTATAAGGCGTACTCCGGAGGAACGCGGTAGTGCTTCACAATTTCCCTCAGTTTATTTTCTGACACATGTGACACCAGGGTGGATGCCATTAAAGGAGCATCGTCTGGTTCATTGGTGGAAACCTGTTGTCGTGCCCTCGGCATATCTGCAAAACCAAAAGAAATAGGTGAGGAAGAGATAGAACACTTGACCTTCCATTTCCTCTTCCTAGCAAGAGTCTTCCACCGAGGCACCGGCTGCGGAAGCGCTAAGCTAGGGAAGATCGAAACTAAGGGACGAAGAGAAGCAGAAGCGGCCCCATGATAGTCATCAAGAGAGGATGGGCTAGAGGGCTCAGACGGAAGGTTTCCCTCCATAAACTCTAACTCCCCCTGCAAATCTAAAAGGGTCACCCTAAGGCTCGCTACATGGTCACTAAGGTCAGGGGGAAAGGCGCTCCGTCTCCTCTCAACACCGAGTCAATTTCACTCTCCACCACCCAAATTTTACGCCTAAGTTCAGCCATGTGCTCAAGATGACGGATACGGGCCTGCCTTAAGGAGTCATAGTCTTGGTAAGTGTTTTCCTCAGGGGACTCTGAGTCTGAAGACAAGTCAACAAACTCAACCCCTGGAGGTATGCCGAACGGACCGTCACTGGCCATGAGACCTTGTCCTGAAAGCAAAAAGGGGTTCACGTATAAATGAGAGGATTGCTACAAAACACAAAGGAACGGGCTCAAAATTTCTAGGCACAAACACTCTAAATGACCTGCCACGGGGTGTGAATAAAGGGGCATGCCCTAAAACTAACTCACGACAGGCTCAGGCCAACGTACCCCATTGTGAGTGGTGGTAATATTGAACCAATGAAAACAAGGGAAAAAGAGAATATACCTCAAGCAGTAAAAATGAGATGCTGTCGTGGTCAAAAGGAGGTTGACGCCCAAAAGTACCGTCACGGTCAAAAAGAGCTAAATGGTTGAAAGTACGTGTCTGCAAAAATAAACAGAAAAGATGTGTTAGCCTCCAAATATATTAAGGGGTATAGACATACCAAAAATTATCCTAAATATATATAAAAAAAGGGAGGAAACTATAATAAAAAGTGAGGTTGTGGGGGATTGAACCCCTTACCTGTTGAAAGGAGCAAAGGTCTAAATACCACTAAGCTAAGGAGATAGAGTGTAAGTAATAGGCTTAGCATGGGGGCCTATTTATAAGAATTCAAAAGAGGAGTCTACCAAAGCACCTAAAGGTCCTCTCCTAGACTGGAGGGCAAGTGTGGATGCTCAAATTCCACCAAGGGAAAATATGGAGGTTTACCCTCATTAGCCTCAGGCAATCCAAGGAACCCAATATTTTTCCCACAACCCATGTCTCATAGGAGGCCTTAATAAAGATGAATCGAGAGATCCGAGGGGTCACGTGAGGCCCAGCCTCGTTTGACCCTACGCGCTGAGTCGTGCCACGCGAAACTCCCGCCTCGCTCCTCTGCGCGCGCCCACGCGAGGCCCCCGCCTCGCTCCTCCGCACATGCCCATGCGAGGCCCCCTGCCTCTCTCCTCCGTGCACCCGCGCAAGGCCCCTGCCTCGTTCCTCTGCGCGCGCCCACACGAGGCCCAGCCTCGCTCCTCTGTGCGCGCCATGCCGCACCAACAGTAGCCCCCGCACGTGCCGGGGGTGCCCTTAGGGGTCTCGCGGGGGATGGCCTCGCTTTGGCTACGTACCTGGGCACCCTGCGGGACCTCTCACGTCTAGCCCCCTTAGCCCAGCCAGCAAAGTTTAACTCTCATGCATATCTTTTGGAATGTACCTACAAACTTAAGGGAGTCAGCGTACGAATACAGTACCCCTGCCAGACAAGTAGTGGGAGCGTCAGGAGAGGGGGGGGGGTACGACATATGTGTCTGTGGCTAGATGTCAGAGTCGACACCACTACCACTTGCACCACTCTTCTGACATTCATACGGTCGCGTAGTGGAGACATCCTCATGGTACCTGGCCATGTACTAGTACCAACACCACTACCTCTAAAACCACTCTCCTGACAGTGTACCTGCATACTGCCTGGTCCCCTGGACCACATTGTATCAGGGGCCACTAGAGCCCATTATAAAAGAAACACCACTTCCACTTGGAAGGGGGTTGGAAAAATTACTGTAGCATTGCACCATAATCAATACAAACTGATTTCACCATTTTTCTTCTGCAATTATTCTTGGAGTTTCTACTTAGATTTCTAAAGCTTTTCTTTTGATAATCTCGATGTTGCAATTTTTCTAACTTAACTTAGTTGACGAGTTCTCACCGTCAATAGTCATACTTAAAAGAAAATATTCAAATTTTAAAAAATAAATCTGTAACCAACTTACAATTTAATTTTTAATTAATTAATTATTTTATTAATGAAAATATCCAAAAACTAATTTTTTGAATTATCCATTAATTAATTAATTAAATAAATAAAAATGAAAATCCTATCCCTAAAAAATAGCAGTACACGCCACACACAGTCCATACTGTGTGTGCACATGTAGCACCCCTATTTTTAGGGATATTTGATTTTTCTATTTTTATTTAATTATTTATTCAAACTACTTTGTCAGATAAGATCTAACAACCTGATAACTAATTCAAATTTGAATTCAAATTTAAATTAAATATCTTTTCAACTAATTATCAAATATAATTAATTATTTGAATAAATATTAATCTTTTAAATTCAAATCCAATTTGAACTTATCAGATTATTATCTCTCACTTAAATAAAGATATTTAATTAATTCTACTAATTAATTAAATCTAATATTTTTGAAAATAAATATTTAATTCATTATAATTTCAAAAATTATAATTAATTAATTATTTAATTAAATTTAGAAATTAATTTAATTATTTAATATAATTTCGAAAATTATACAATGATTAAATATTAATTAATTTTGTTAACTACAACTAATTTGTAATTAATTAATTAATCACTATTATCATACAATTGCATATTTGGCCCGAAGAACAAATTTCTTCTTAAATATGTCTTTAAACTATTTTTCCCTTCATATCAACTCTTACCTTGAATAGTGTTGATAGAGCCGCTATGTGGACCTATGGACCTATAATTCCAAGCTCCAATAAATTTGAGATTATTAATTAAATTCTTTAATTAAATAATCTTAAATTATCAATATCATGATTATTCCGCTATAAATATGAGACTGCCCTCTTGTAATTATAGACATTTCTTTTACTGAGTACTTTATAATTATAAAGCGTCCATTGATATAATCATTGCATACAAATTGACCCTCTAATAATGGTTCATAATTAATCGGGAATAAAATTACTGTTTTACCCTTTTAATTATCTCTTGTTTCCTTAAGTACTATTGACTTTACTAGTGAAGGTTATTCATAACTAAATTATGAATTTGAGCTCAATAACCTTTCAGTCCCAAAAGTCAACCCTTAAGAGAACCATTATTCAATCTCTTGCGAGAAGGCATAAATTCCATATTTGTATACTATGTCCCCAACCATCTACATGAATGAGTTCCCAAAATAAAAGTATCTAGCCTGATCATTCTGACAGACACTAACGAGTGAATCAAAGAACTCATATAACATAAACAGGAGTTCATAGTAACTTTAGGATTAAGATCTATTTGTATATGATCATCAGTTCATTAATACTTCGAAACAGTATTTAACTACGTATTAATAAACATATCTGGTCCAGTTCTATATATTCTCTAATATATAAAGCACCTTCACTAAAGTGTCATACCACACTAGTGATCCGGATCTAGATCACATGTATTCATAATACTAGTGGACCGTACTTGCAGTAATTAATCTAACGATTCCATAACTTTATTTTACTGCGAACTATTCAAGTTCATTTATCTCAAACACAATCCTCTCGTACAAATATATGAACTTAGGAATTTTTATGATATTTACATAATATTATCACAAAATAATATAGTCCATAAAATATATGCATAACAAATTCAATTCATTTATTTATTTTATAAAACCATGTCTACTACATATGCTTTCAAGGCACAATTCCCAATATATAACACACATTATGTTAGTGTGATATTGTGTTTATATCGCATGTGATTAATTGTGAAATTGTTATTTATGCTTATGTTATCTGGTTGGGGGGTTATGTCCGACATAGCTCTTCTTATTGGGTGTTAGCCCACAGGTACTCTGTGTGTAGGTAAGGGCAAGACAAAGCAGTGAGTGGTGCAGGCTCGAGGCATGGATCTTACATGTTAGCGGTGGGCGATGTTTTATAGTTTTAAAAATGTTTTCGGATTGGAACGTTTTAGTTTTGGTTTTGGACTTGAAATGGGTTATTAATGTCATTATGGTTTTTAGTGAAGTGTTAAACATTTTATTTTAAATAATGAGATCTCATGCCTAGTTTAATTTCAATAAATAAGTTTTTCTATCATAAATGTTTATCGATTTAAAATGGAATTTTATAAGTAATGTCTCGGAAAATCGGGGCATTACATAGCATGCCATAACGTATCATAATTATTTCATAATCATACCATACCACAACTTCTCATCATACAATCGTAACACATATTACCGATGTCATATCGGTCATAAACCGGTGCTAGCCTGGTCAAGTGTGCAACTAAGCACGAGAAACGTAAGCTTGCATTTTATCATAAAGTACACATGCATTTTCATCACGTAAGCATGTCACACAAGTATACAGCAAACAAACAACGTAATCAAGTGTTGACAGTTTATAGTAGCAAGTGGCGTCCCGCCCTAAACCTCCACGGCCTCGGACATTTACCTGTTTCGACAACTACCCTGCCCAACATCTTACCAAACACCAAACAATGTCATAACATAAACATAGGTTATAGCAACTCTGCTCAAGTGTATTCACACCCATATTAATGTAAGCATGCAACAACATACATAAACATGCAATATTCATAAACTTAGAACATACATAACAAAATCATAATCATAACCATAACATACATACACTTAATTAGATCACATATACATAAATTTGTGCCTTCAAATGTACACCCCGTGTTACAGTGACCACTCTTCTTACCTCAGGTCCAGTAGCGCTCCAAAACACGTTTCTTGTTCCATTCATGTATCCTTTAGCAAGTCCTAAGCCACACAACATACAAGCTTGAACTTAGAGATCATACATCATAATAGACTTATGCAATCTCGCTTAGACTTTGTAGGACTCCTAACAACCTTAAAATGTCCTTAAGAAAGTCCTAAAATCCCTAAACAGAAAACCCTTAAAGTATACCATCAAAGCCCCAACAAAGACCATCAAAATGAGGAAAAAACATGTTTTCTGGGCATGTAGCGCGGTCATGCTCGATGGAGAACCCAGATCGCGACTGTTCTTCAAACAGCCATAACTCTCTCAATTTAAATCCGATTTGAGCGATTCGTTTTGCATTTTTTTTAATCTTGAATCCCTATATATCATCATACAATTATTAGAGATCAATAAAATACCAAAAATTCATGAGAATCCCCTAACTCAATAACTTTAACAATTCTTAAGCAATAAAACTCATTCTTCCTAAGTTACGAACATATATCCCAAAACCAGTCCTTATTTCATCATTAATTCTTCCATAGCATGTTTATAACATTAAAAAATATTCATAAAATACCTAACATGAAATTCTAAGAACTAATTCATATCATCTACCCTTAAATTCCATGAATAATCATAAACTTGACCTAGATTGTAAAGAGTAATAAGATCTTACCTTCAAGTTGATTCTTCTACAACATTCTAGACCTCAATCTCAGAGAAAATTCTTGCTTTGATCGATACATCAACTGACAATAATACAATAGATTTAACCTTTATTTTTCCTTAATTAATTAATTCTTAATAATCAATAATACACAATTACCATCCTATCCCCTATCTAAGTTTCCTTATGGAACCACTTAAGCCCTTTTTCGTAATTCCTCCTTAAGCTAATAGTTTTGACTTATATAAATTACAATTTCTATGACAAGATTCATATTTCTATTCTCAACCATTATTTCCAATATAATTGGCACTTAAACCCTCAATACTTGAAGGAATCGTGTCATGTCGCTACCATACATACACATATCATAATCATGAAATAAATCACACATTATCATGAAATAATAAAAAAAAAAATTCACATATGCATCAACATAAATTATCAAATTGCCCTCACAGACCAAAATTACCACAATACCCATGAAATGCAAAGGCGGATATTACAATATCACTCAGAATTAAGATCGACTTAACCTATGGTCAACGTTGTGACATTGATTAGATTCAATAACAATGATACTTATTTATCAATCAATCATTAATATCGGTCCTAATCCAATGTAACCAAATACATCTGATCTTATCTACTTGGTCAATGCCTTGGACAAGACATCACACCCCGAATGTGTAAGTAGATCATATCGTAGATTGCCTAATCAGTGAAAATCCAATGCACTGATCTAATCTTAGGACTCATTCTTATGAACATATAATTACAACTATAATCCACTGTGACCTAGTCACTATAATTGCAACTATCCATATGTTCGAGATTTTATAAATATTTGCATTATTTCAATAATTATGTAATCAAACAAGCAAGCAACACGGTTGTCAAACTAAATGATTTCTATTACTTTTATTGACAATATAAAATCGCATGTCCAACAAGGTTTTATAAGTGTATAAAATTCAACACTTTGGGGGCCACATTGAGCAGGAACAAGTAGAGGAGCACAAAAAAGGTATGTGCAGGAACTTAAAAATGAGGACAATTCCTTGTTTGTTCTTAAACTACGAGTTCCAAAACAATAACGCATCAAAGAATAACCCATTACATTTACGAGTGAAGATGCTACTCATGTGCAATTCCCGCATAATGATCCCTTGGTAGTTACGATTCAGCTCGCCAAAAAAAGTGTCTGCCAAGCATTAGTTGACAATGGAAACTTGATAAACTTGTTATACAAGACAACACTAGAAAAAATGGGATTAATAGTTTGTGACCTCAAACCGTGTTCTACTAATCAATGTGGGTTCATTAGAGATGTAATTGTGAGCAAAAAATCCATCGAACTCCCCATGATGGTCGGGGAAGCACCTCGATTCATCACAAAAATGTTCAATTTTGTAGTAGTGGATTGAAAGTTTATTTTAGTGCTGTTTTAGAGTGTGGTTTAGGGTATGTTTATAGTCTTTTATGTTGTTTTGTGTACTATTACACTTGTTTTGTTTGTGTTTTCAGATTAAGGTGATAAATATTGGGATTTAAATGAAATTGGTGAAAAACATGCTTAAGTAATGAAAAATGTGCGTGTTTTATCAAAAATATGGCATCAGGTAGTCTCGAGTTGATTACATGCAGTTTTGGAATTGAAAAATGTTGATTTTCGTGAAACAAGTCATTTTGAGTCGCGTCGTAAGAAATTGAGCTGTGGCGCTATCGAAGTCAGAGACTACAAAGTTTAGGACATATCGTAGGGGCGCCACGACACCTAATTGTTGAGCTGTGACGCCTGAGTTCGTACACTATTAAGAGACGAGGGTATTTTTTACTTTTAGATAGGAAATTAAGTACGATTTAGTATTTAATTGTGTTTTGGAGATCAGGAAAGAGGATTGGAGTAAAGGAGGCTAGGAAGAATGCTTGAAAGCCATTTGAAAAGATTGGATCGATCTAGAGTTCTTTTCTTATTTCTTTTATCTTTAATTCATGTTAAATTCTAGTTTTATGGATTTGAATGTTATGCATATGAACTAGACTTGATTTTTAGGGTTTTTAATTGAGTCTCTTGAACCTTTATTATGAATTAATGCAAGTTTATGTTTTAATCTTCTTCTTCTTTATTGGGATCTTTTCAGTTCGTGTTTATTGCGTGGGATTGATTGGCCATTTGTTACATGAATTATATGAGTAGTGAGATTCAAATATGCTATAATTGATTAGACATAAATTTTAATATTGAACGAGAGTATCAATATGATTTGTGTAGTTTATGAGTTTTTATTCTTAATGCTTCCTATATGTTGAGTTTATTATAGAAATATCAAATATTCTCAATTAGGTCAAGTTTTATACATCTTAATCAGAATATATAATACTTTTTGTGAACTTGCTATCTTAATAAGAAGAATGATTGTGGAGCCTTGCGTTAATGAAATAGTAGAGTGGTTAGAAGATGAGATTAAAGTCTCTAGTTTGCTTTAGTTATTGAATTATTTTTTTTATGTTGTTTATTTCAGTTTTAAATTCTAGTTCCAAGCTTGTTTATGTTTATGGTTTTAGATTTCAATAATCAACTTTTCATTAGCCAAATGGAGATTAGAAATTAATTATTGGTAATTGGTAGTTCAGTCCTCGTGGGACGATACTTGTGCTTGTGCACTTTATTACTTCACGATACGTATACTTGCGTTATTGAATTTTTCACAATAGTCGATTCACCTTCGGTATACAATGTCATCTTAGGATGACAGACGTTAATTGGAATGGGGGCAGTCACCTCAGTTCAACACTTAGAAATGAAGTTCCTGACCCCAAGTGGGATTGGCAACATCGAAGGAGATTAGCTCACTGCTCGTAAATGCTACATCATTTCGATGAGAGGGAGAGCACAACCTGAGACTCATTTACTGATTTTCAAAAACAAGGAAATTAACCAAGACATAATGGAGGTTCAAGATGAAGAAATTGATCCTTGAGTCGGAGAAGACCAAGCAGAACTTGGACCAGTTAAGGATCTCGAAGATGTCGTACTTGATGACAGAAATATATCATGAGTAGTAAAGGTTAGAAAGAATCTCAAGGACGAGGTGAAAAGAAAGTTCGTCAAGTTCTTGAGAGACAATCAGGATGTCTTCGCATGGGAACATTTTGACATGGAGGGAATTAGTCCCACAATCATAAGCCATACCCTTCTTATTGATCCCGACATCCCCAAAAAGCAACAAATGAGAAGGTTACTTGATGAAACTAACAAAAGGCTTTGAAAGAAGAGTTCAGAAAACTGCTAGCAAATTAATTTATAAGGTAAGTCTGTTACACGATTTGGATTGCAAATCTGGTGTTAGTTCAAAATCTAAATGGGAAATGGAGGACATAATTATATCGATCTGAACAAAGCATGCCTCGAAGACTATTTTTCACTGCCTCGAATAGACCTGCTTGTTGACGCAACCTTCAGGCATGAGTTGATGTCATTTGTTGACACTTATCTTTGATATAACCAGATTGCAATGCATGCGCCGGATCAAGAACATACAAGTTTCATAACCAATATGAGATTACAGTGTTACAAAGTAATGCCATTTGGACTGAAAAATACTGGGGCGACCTATCAAAGGTTTGTAAGCAAAATGTTTGCCAACCAGATCAGACATTACATGGAAGTGTATGTAGATGACATGCTAGTAAAGTCGAAACATACCAGAAACCATGTTGCCGACCTGGCAAATTTTTTTTCCATTCTAAACAAGCACTTTTGGGGGTTACTTCATAGTATTCTATTTTAGAATGGAAAAAAATTCTACCAGGTTGTTTTATTGTTAACTCTTGGGGAATCGAGGCTAACTCGGAAAAGATCAAGGCTTTTATCGATATGCCTTCACATCGGAAGCAAAAAGATGTATAGAGTCTAACAAGGAGAATGGAGCCATTAAGTATCTTTATTTTGAAGGGCGCAGATAAGTGCCTTCCATTTTTCAACTTATTAAAATGAGGTAAAAAATTCGAATGGATAGAAGAATGCGAGTTGGAATTTCAGGCCTTGAAGAAACACCTCGTGGAACCGCCTATTATTTTGAAACCTATCATTGGGGAAGTCTTATTCATCTATGTCCGAGTCACCAAGCATGCTATAAGCATGACTCTCATATGCGAGGGGAAAGAATCCAACACCCAGTGTATTACATTAGCAAACAACGTCTCAGAGCAGAATATCGATACATAGTCATGAAGAAACTCTCTTACCAATCAACCTCTATGTTAAGTACTATAAAAGCCAGATGCATCAGGTTGGTTATTGATGTAGGCAATTGAGCTTGGATAGTTTGAGATAACCTACCACCCAAGAACAACCATAAAAAAGAGAGGCTCTAACCGATTTTATCGCTGAGTGTACCGAGTGACCCTAAGAAGAGAGGATAATACCAGCTTAGGAACTATGGAAATTATTCATGGACAGATCTTCAAATGAAAATGGCTCGAGAGTTGGGATAATATTGATTACTCCAGAAAGGCATCATTTTCACTAGGCATTACTATTTGGCTTTAGCGCATCTAATAATGAAGCAATACATCATTTTCACTCGTAGAACTTAAGGTCGCCAATGAACTTAAAGAAAAGGCCATACATTGTTTTAGCGATTCTTAGCTCATGGTAAACCAAGTGTTGGGAGTATACCAGGCCCGCAGGATCAAAATTGTGGCTTATCTAGCCAAAGTCAAATAAGAATTTGAGCGATTCGATTATTATTCAATCGAGGAGGCCGAGAGAGCAATACTCAAAGGCCGATGCGTTATCTCGTCTCGCCACAACAAAAAAAGCAGAAATCTTGAATGTGGTCCTAGTTGAATTTCTCCCTCACCCAAGTATCTCTGAGGAAAAGACTGAGAACATCCATATGATCAATTCGCAGTCGAGATGGATGGTCCCATTGTAGAGTATTTGATAACCAAAGCACTACTTGGAATCCAGAATGAAGCTTGGAAATTGATATACAAATTTTGAGGTATACTCCTCTTGAAGGAAAATTATATAGGCAAGGATACTTTATGCCTCTACTAAGATGTGTAACCCCTAGAAATTAAAAAAATATTAAAAGAAATCCATAAGGAGGTTTTTTGCTGGGGGGCAAAGCCTCGTAAAGAAAGTCATCTGACAAGGGTACTTTTGGCCTACGATATATAACGACTTGCACCAATTCGTTAAAAAATGCGATAAGTGCCAAAGGTTTTCTACAATAGCTCGAGTACCACCTATCAAGCTCACAATGATGACATCGCCATGGACATTTTCAATATGGGGTATCGACCGCATCAGGTCACTACCAACTGGTCGGGCAGGAGTGTGGTATGATGTTGTAGTTGTTGACTATCTAACCAAGTGGACAAAGGTCGGGCCACTAACAAAAATAACATCGAAGAAGGTCTTAGCCTTTGTGATATAAAAACATAGTTTGCAGGTACAACTTCTCGAGGAAAATTTTCTCGGATAATGGAACACTATGCAAAAGAAACCTATTCACAATTTTTGTGAGAGGAATGACATAATTAAAATTTTCTCCTTACTTGGGCACCCTTAAGCCAATGGCCAGGTCAAAGTTGTCAATAAAACATTAAAGGGTTCAATCAAGAAATGTTTTGAGGAAGCAAAAGGACGATGGGCCAACAAGCTTCCACTGGTCCTATGGGCCTATCAAACTACAACTTGAACGACCACATGCCACACCGCATTTTCCCTCGCTTATGGTAGTGAAACAATTCTACCCATCAAAGTGAATGTTACCTCGCACCGAAAAAATTCTATGAGCAGAATAATAACCATCAAATTTTCAAAGAGCTTTTGGATCTACTCGAAGAAAAGAGAGAGGAATCATAACTTCGAAATCCAGCCTATCAACAGCGGGTGAGAAAGTACTTCAATTCCAGGGGTTCGAAATAAATAGTTCAGAGTCGACGACCTGGTACTAAGAAGAGTATTCCTCGTAATGCGAGATCCCTCTACAAGAGTACTTGGACCAAACTGGAAAGGATCTTATCAAGCCGAGTCAGTAATACAACCTGGACTCCACAAATTAGCTCGGTTGAAGGGGGAGCTAATTCCCAAGGCCTGGAATAGCAAACATTTTCGAATGTACTATCAATAAGTTTTAGAACATGTTTTGAATTCTTTTTATCTCATCTAGTTATTGTATGGAGTATCTACAAACTCCTATTTTCTTTTCCATTTATCTAAATTACCATAATGACTATAAAATGGCACTTCTCTATCTATTTTTGTACTTAATAACAATTTTTCCCTGTTCAAACTTGACGTAAAAGGAAACTAGGATTCTTAACCTAGTTTACTTGGTGGACATATAGGTATAGATGTAACTAAACTACAACTCGACGACTAGAAACTATCATACACAAGGCTTATAAAATTTGTGACTAATTAACAAACCCATAGACAAATGGGACAAGTCAAAAAAATGTTTGGTCTAATATGTGGCATGCCCGAGCTGCTTATAAAGATAGTTTAACGTTGTAAAATATTTTAAAAGGCTTGAAATATAAACAACATAATAAAATAATAAAACTTATATATACTTGTTAAACAAGTTCAATAAATAAGTGCACAGTTGTTAAAACCCAATTTCAAAACCCAAAGACATTCTGAACCATCCTCCCAACTTCAAAACCCAATTTTTCTGGACCACGGGTCTTTACAAATCCACTTTTGACTTATATAGGAGAATAGGTAATTCTTTATTCCAGTTCAACTCACGTGATTTTGCTAGAGAATTCCCTCATCTCATCGTATTGTTTGCATGTGTTCAACAATCATTGAGAGACCTGACCCAACTCCCTCGATGGAACTGCACCTCGAGGAGCTAAAGAAGCTCCCATATAGAAGAGGTCGCTGAAATATATCCTCTACGAGAAGAGGCTTCAAGCTTGTGGATTGCTCAAACATGGTGAAACCACCTGTGACGATGTTCAACCAAAGATTGAAGAGGTTGATGATGTCCCCATACCTTCCCTTCCAAGGTAAAAAAAAAAAATAGCCTAGAAATCATGGGCTTCGAGATGAAGAAACCTAAGCAATCCATGGTTGATTTTAACTCCCCTCCCGTGGAGAGATCTCAAAGGGTACCATCCACCAGCTCAGAAAGTGGAGATAAAAGTAATGATATTAGCCAAGTTGAAAAATCTCTGACCTTAAAGAATCACACACCCAACGGCCTTGTTGAGGCCAAAGATCCTGACTATAATTTTTGTATTTGGGGATGTGTAGATAATTTAGTACATAAATTCGACCATAGTCTTAATCCAGGTAATATAAACTAAGTTTGGACCTTTAATGGCACAATACATGGTTATACCGATTTGGTAGTAATGACCATAGGGATTTTTTCAAGCTGTCTCCAACAATTTTAGGAGCCGTTTAAAACATGATAACGACCTAACTGAAGATGAGGGCTTAGTCCATAAGCCTAAACTTGTTCATATGCTCATAGGGACAACTGATATAGTTTAGTGACATAGTATTGAGGATAGGTCTCGACTGTCACCTTAATGCATATTTACGTGTAAAATTTGTAACCATTGCTTCATTCCTCCTCATAGGTGAAGACATGGAACCCGCCATGTTGAACCTCTTCTCTAACCATCCCAAGGTCAAAGGTGGGAAATGAGGCCAGAGCAAGGATACAAAAAAATGCCACCTCCATCCTGAAGGCTTAAAGATATTTGGCCAAAGCGAGTCTTGCAAGATTCCTCCCCCTCAATCCAAATTATCTAAACCAATCGAGGCAACAATCAACTTAGTGAAAGGACAAGAGCTTGAAGTGTAATGCCCTGGTTACTCCAAGATTGTTACTGTTAACTTTGAACCGTGCTTAACTCGCTAATCGAGTTCTTTGGTCATAAACGTGCATCTAGGTGTTATTAATAGGTTAAGGTGCAAAACCAATAAAAAAGAAAGGATATATTTTTTTTAAAACATAAAATTGTTCACGGGACCATAAAAACGTTTACAAGTTATTTACAATCCAAAATGGTCATTACAATATAAAATTACAACCCGTCGGCCTAAGCGGCAAAAATAGGGTTAACCCCTAGTCCCTCTGAGATCCTCATTGGCCGTGGTGATCAAGTGACCGCATATGTACACATTGCCACCTAAGCTCTCCACTCAAGGCTGGGTGAGCTATTCTTTCCCTTTACCTGCACCACATAGCACCCGTGGCCGAGGCTCAGCAAGAAAACTCATTACTGCATGTATACATTATCAAACGATGATCATGATAATCATCCAGGACTTATAGCCCTAAACCAATGAGTGACAGATGTGTAAGTCACTAATGAGGGTTTCACACCCTTAGTAAATGAGTGACCATGGAGTCACTAACTTAAACCAGATGAGTGACTGATGAGCAAGTCACTAATGTAAATCAGATGAGTGACCCTGGAGTCACTAGTGTGGGTTCCGTACCCTTAGCCATGTGACGATGCAGTCACTTGGGCCTTCTGGCCCTGGCTCTGAGTGACTAGTCATGGAACTAGACAAGCGCTTTTAGTTTTCATTGAATTTGGGGTCGGTCCGGCATTAATGCTCGTGATGAGTCATTCAATGCTGATGTCGATTAGATCTAATCTTTTTGGCTCTGCGTTCATGACGCTTATGCTGCTCCTAAATCATAGGTCAATAACATACGACCAGTGCTCAGTACTGTTGTCGAACTTGACTAGTAAGTTACAGCTTCACAGCCCGTTCTAACACCATCGCCGATTCTGACTAATAAGTCAGTGCCATTCACAAGTAAGCAAGATTTACTAAGCATTTGATATGCAATCAATGTCCACATTTAAATACTCAACATGCCTCATGAATAACCATGCATGTCACATATGGGGTGTAGTTTTCTTACCTCTGGTTCGAGCGAGAAATAGTAAAAGAACGACCCTTGAGAACGATTTGTCTTTTAGTTCCTTAGCGGTCACCTAGTCATAACCAATTGGAATCCATCAATAAATTGAGTAATAAAAGGTTCTCGGACCAAGACCTAGCCTCTGGGACATCAAATCCTACTAAACCGGGTAGTAGGAACGATCCCGAGGCCTAAGGTTTGAGTTCCCATGAACAAAACACCACTTTGGCCACAAATGCCCTCAAGCGCCGCTACCCCACCTCACTGAGCTGCGACCCCCAGCCTAAACAGAGGCGCCAGCCTCAAGCACCTGCACCAAGCGCCACGACTAGCCTCCCAAGAGTCACGGCCCCCAGGCCCTTCAGCACCACCGCTCACTTACACCAAGCTCGGGCCGCAGCGCCCCAAGAACAGGGCTGCAACCCCACCTGGAAACCCAGCCATAACTCGTTTTTCCTCTTTTAAATCCTTTCGAAACCTACTAAAACATCTCCAAATCCAAAAATTAAAGTTCCCAAACATCCCAATGATCCAAAATCATCAAATCCCGAGGCTCAAACAAATCAAAATCTCATCAACACATAAAATCCAAATCAGAGCTTAGAAACTCAAAAACTCAAAACTTAAAGCTTGGATTACCTTTGATTAAGTTGTTTCCCGCTAAATCCTTCAGTTAAAAATCTTCTAATCTTTCTTAGAATCTCCATGCCTCGATCCTCGCTTGATTCCGACCCCTAAAACTCAAGTTTCCTTCGAAAATGCGACAAACTGTCAAAAGGAATAACAGGAGAAAGAGAAAAGGTGTTTGAACGTAGTTTTCCTTCTGACAGGTTACTTCAAGCTTAAGTAATCTCAAGTAAATCCTAATGCTCGGGGTTCCAAAAATGTCCCCGGGGGAAAAATAGTGAAAACTCCCAAAATTTCCTCTTGATCTCACTAACTCCTAACATATCATCAAATAATCATTCTCATTATCCAATATCTCAATAATTGACTCCATTATGACAAAACCGCTAACTTGCATCCTAAGATCGTCTCATGCTAAATAGCTTGAACATATCCACATAATAATGGGATCTCATCCATAACTCACAAACATGCACCAAAATATACAAATATGCCCTAAACGGGCCAAATTACCAAAATGCCCTTATGATAAAATGTGGATCCACATGCATGCATTTAACATCATATAATAATATAACTCACATAATCATGCACATGATCATTTAATGTCATAATAAATCAATTATGGCCCTCTCGGCCTACTAATCCAACCATTAAACCCATAAGAGATTTTGGGGCATTACATGAAGCTTGTCCAATTGCTATCTCGACTCCCACTGCTTCCGATCAAGGTTGTCTGACTCTTGAGAGGTTCATTGTTTCTGCCTTCAAGAGGGAGTTCTCCCTAGACAGCTCGGATGGGGCTTCCAGGTTAGGTTTTGACCTATTAACCAGGGTTTCCCGATCACTAAGTAACCTAACCTCTAATGACCGGAATTTCATAAGAAATGAGGGCTCGTCCATGTTCCAAATCAAAACTAAAGGCTTCCTGTCTGCGGTAATAAAGCTCTAGCATATTCTTTTAACTTATTATAATTTCTCTCAACATTGAGTACTTATCTCCAATTATTCTTTGTAGTGTGCTCGGCTTCCTCCTTTACTCCCAACAAGTTTGTGCTTATGTTGCGGTGAGAGAGAAGGCCATAACTGATGCCAAAGAAGCTCAAGTACATCCTGAGCTGACTTTGGATATGACAAAGAGAAAAACTAAAAAGATTCATATGGAAACTCTCAAATTATTATTGACCTATTTTTTTTTAATTTAATGATAAAAATTAATATGCTCAAGGCTAATAGTGTTAATAGTCTTGAATTAGGCATATTTAACATCAATTTATTCATGTTTCTTTTCTTATCATTACATGCACAATTATTATTAGGAAATTTTAAAACACTTTATAGTTTTTATTACATGTAGAAAATATGGTTTTAACATAGAGAAAAGTAAGAAAAATGTATCAAGTACACGAAATTTGTAGGATTTCCCGTGTTCAGAAGTGAGGATGGCTTATTTGCATCTCCGAGTAGCAAGAACGTGTGCTAGTCAAAAATTTAATTTGTACTTTGTATGGCCACATTTCACAAATGAGCAGAACGTGGTAGGCATTTGGGGCACTTTTCCACTTTCTGAGTGTCATTCTCCTTTTAACATTTTGCATTGGCGGCTGTATGGAGCCAATAGCCACTTTTATCCTACGGTCACTATGTGATAGTTGTAGTTGGGTGTCCATACTTTTTGTCAAGTCGTGGTCCCTGTCAGGGTTTATGCCCTAAAAACACGTGTAAAGAAAATTTATTTTGGAATTAAATAAAAGTATATTTATCTTATAATTGAATGATTGAATTATTACTGAATAACTATTATAAATATCTGAAAATTTCATATTTAATAATGAATGTATGATATTGTATGAGTACAAGAAGATTATGATCATAGATAATGAATAAAATAGTCAATAACATATTAAAGTATGAAATCTTTAATCAAAGGTTTCTAGTATGGTTCACTAAGTATTTTTTTAAATACATGTGATCTAGATCTGAATTGCTAATGTGAATGGACATCTTAGTGAATGTGCTTTATATAATTTGATTATATATGACTGGTTTGATGTGAATTAATTACTTTATAAACGTACCGTTTACCATAAAGATTTAATTCATAACAATATGATGATCATAAGTGGATTAATCTAAATCTTGAGTAGTCATGAACTCTTGTTCATGTCTATTGGGTCTTTTGATTCACTCGTTAAGGTCTCTTAGTATAATGAGGCTGGTGACTTTTTTTTTGGAGAACATGAATGCCTGGAGATATGATCTTGATTTGGAATCCAAACTTTCCTAATGGATTGAATATTGGTTCACTTAAGGGTTAATTCTAGAACTAAATAGTTATTGAGCTCAAATTTATAATATGATTATAAATTATCCATCCACTAGTGAATTAATGGTACTTAAGGTACAAGAGGTCATTAGAAGGGTAAAATAGTAATGTTGAATATCTCTAATTTACGAATCAATAATTGGTGAACAGAACTATATGAAGTGATTATATTAATGGACAACACGAGTTAATTCAAAATATAACTCTATAATTACTAAGAGTAAAATTCAATATATATAATGGAGTAATAGTAGAATTAAAAAATAAGACTATTTAATTAATAATCTGGTTTATTGGAGCTTAGGATTGTAGGTCTATGATCCTCAAGTCATCTCCATACAACACTGTCTAGGGTGTGGTGTTATTAACAAGATAATTTGAGAAATGACTAAATTGCAAAATGAATTAATTTTCAGAAGATATTATTCTATGATAATCATATTCAATTAATTAATTTTGCCAATATATTTTATTTGAAAACTATATATTAGTTGATGATAATATTAAGTAGTCTTGAATTAATACTAAAAGAGAATGCTATTATTTTTATGCATGAATATTTTGTCTTATTAATTAAATAAATAAATGAGAATAATTGGAAAATTTTTAAAGAGCTACACTTGCACAGTGCCTGGCGCATACACGTGTTTATAATCTCAAATTCGAATCGTTTAAATGTATCATAGAGGAATTTTATCATTTGTTAATTATTTAAAAATATATTTGTATTTGATTAAAATATTTATGAAATAAATAAAACCTAAACCTAATAACTTTTTTTTATATAGATTATATATTAATATTTTCTAGGTTATTGAAAGAGAAGATACGATAGACAAGAAAAGCCTGGAATCTATAGCGATACTTTTCCCTCTTCTTCTATCATTCTCTTATCTTTCTCCTTCTCAAACTCTCTTGATATCACGTGTTGAGTACATCGAAAGATAGAAAACTGTCATATACATCCTACATTCCCACATACGTCCTAGTATGTTGATGATTGACTTGGAAGATCGTGGTGTGGATCTCATATCATTCTCTTAGGTTGAATGTTTGTTTATTTATACTAAAAGATAGCGATGATACTTGATAGGAAACAAGAGGTATTATATATGGATCTATGTTTTGTGTTCATGATTTAATGTTAATCCATTTCACATACAAACAAAGGAAATACATTATGCATTATACTTATCATAACATTTCAAGATAGAATTCTATTTTCCATATCACATGATTCATCATCAAAACATAGCACATTATTTCGTGTAACATACAAGTCTTACCATTTCATAGCATAAACATAGAAATTCTATCTAACTTCTTTACCTCAGGTTCGAGCAAAGAAAAAATGAGAAAATACTTCAAAACGAGCCTATAATCATAATCAAACGTCGTCTCCTAGAATCACATAAAAATACTCATGCCCAACACATATACCCCACATGTGCATGGCCATGCACACATGGTACAAGTTGCCCAATAATTCCAAACATACACATTTTCACATAAAATCATAAAAGAATAATGCTAATTCTACCTATTAACCATTTATTGTTACAAAGTAAAAAAAATATGTTTGAACAATAGACATATATTTGAATGTAAAAATGCATTTGCATGCGACATGCATACGTGAGAGCGTTCTTAAAATTTAACATTTTAAAACGATAAATCCTACATGCTTAATTCTTGCCCCTTTAAACAAAATTCAATAACATAATACAAATATCATTATTTGTTTCTTTAAATCCCAAAGTTTGTTTAAACATTTTTATACATTATTTTAATTTATAAAATAATTCATTTATTCTTTTCTAATTCCTCGTAAAATAATAATTACAAATAGCATAGAAAAGTGACAAAACTTGCAGCTATTTTGAAATACTTAATAAATTTTTTGTTTCCTTTGGAAAATAACTTTTCTAAATAAAAAAAAATTATATGTTTTAAATGTGAAATTTATAAATAAAGTGTGGAAAAAATGTATTTTCACTTATATTATTTAAGACTTAAATTATTTAGGTGTAAGTCTCATTAATTTTAAACAAAACAATTATTTTAGCTTAATAACTCAAAGTTTCAGCAACTATTTATTTTGTTTAAAAATTCATAAGTGAATTTAAACCATAATCTTTTCTCCTTAAAAAAAAACTGCACCTAAATAATAATAATGTGAAAAATTCATATATACATTTAAAAAAAATATCACATTTATATATACATAACTTAGGGTATACTTTCTTTGATGCACTAACATTATTTATCTTATTTAAAAGACCTTCCTTATTTTTAATCCAAAATTCCAGCAACTATTAATTCATTCAAAATCACAAACTTGGATTAAAAACTATAATATACACAAAAATCTGCATGTATTAATTTGATAAAAATATCATTTATATGTGAAATAAAAATGCTTTTTTGTATACATAAACACATCATTTTGAGACATTATTTGAGCATATCAAACATTGTTTCAGCATTATATTCACAAAATTAAAAAAAAAAACAGCAAGCATAATTAACATGAAACTCACTTTTAAATCACACGTAAACAATTACTCAAACCAAAACCTTCATGTATCATCAAATCATCATTTATAAGAGACTTAAGACAAATTCTCAATTTAACCAAATAACTTAGCATATTTTTAATGAGTGTATGTGACATCAAATAAAATAAAAATGAACAACGTGCATCAATACCTGTAATGACCTCATTTCTTAACATACATACATATATATATATATAGTGTAAAAAACAAAGTTTAACCTGAATACGACAGTACTGAAATTTTGAATTTACAAAAAAAAAAAAAAAAACTTTTTTAAACAATACATAAACTAACGTCCATAACTTCAAACCATACAATACCCACAACCAAATAAATTTTTTATCTTACATGCAAATCTTAATACTTTTATAAATAATTTTCGTGGCGTTACTACACCTTAACGTAGAACTAACGATGTATCTAATCGATAAATTGAAAAGCTTTATGTAAATTACAAAGTTCATGAAATACTTTTAAAGCTTTATGTAAAGTTCAAAAAATATTTTTTATGAAATATAAATATAAAATTAAGTTTCTCGTTTATTTATAATATAGCATAGCAGAACTCCACTCCCTTCAGGTCAGCCCCATTTGTACAATCACATTGGTTCCACGTATACTCATCAACAATTTATATTTGGGGCATCTTACCTACAACACAAACATTATCTGATGAGCTAAGGCTCAGTAAGTAGAATAACTACCTCGTATGCATTAGAATAAACGTGCAACATGTTATGTATTTTCTTTCTTTCACTGTCCTTTCTTTGGGCCCTAGAGGATGATGCTGCCGACATTACATAGGGAATCACATTCCCACCTGAACATAAACATAATAATAGGGAATTTCTCCCTCATAAAAATTCATTATATAGGGAAGTACGTTTCCCTTATTACATTTTGGGACATAGGCCTCTCAAGCAACACCTCTACTTTAACGCTTTCAATAACTTGTCTCTGAACATTAAACGTGCTTATGCATAATAAATATAACATTCTTGAAAATAACTTATGAATAAAAATAATATGGCGGAATAACATGTAAAGCATATAAATGCACATAAGACACACAAAATACTTGTGTTGTAGATGAGGATTCTACTTACCTTGGTCCTGATAAAACAACCAAAATTGTTAGCTTTCTGATAAAAACACAAACTATTAACTTACATAAAATCTACATGATGTAATTTTAGTTTATAATAGCTATTATTCCATTTTCCCTATTTTATTGTTTATTTTATGTTCAGGCGTATGATCATACTATAATTGTCCATGGCAGGATCTCGGTCTAAAAGTCATGGTCATGGTCATACGGAAATGTCCAGGTCATAATATCAGTCCATAATAATATGGAATAAGGTCATATAATAAAAGTCCATAATAGTCCAAAGTGTGACCATCGCCTTTATAAGTTTAGTATTATAAAGATACATAAAAAAATAGTTTATATTTCAATTTTGGCATTGTAAATTATAACGACATGGTAAAATAATCTATATATAAATTTTGGCATTACAATGACATGGTAAAATAATCTATATATAAATTTTGGCATTATAACAGTATGGTAAAATAATCTATATATAAATTTTGGCATTATAACGGCATGGTAACATAATCTATATATAAATTTTGGCATTATAACGGCATAATAAAATACTCTATATATAAATTTTGGCATTATAACGGCATGGTAAAATAATCTATATATAAATTTTGGCATTATAATGGCATGGTAAAATAATCTATATATGAATATTGGCATTATAACGGCATGGTAACATAATCTATATATAAATTTTGACATTATAATGGCATAGTAAAATAATCTATATATGAATTTTGGCATTATAACGGCATAGTAAAATATTCTATATATATATAATAGCTAAATAACTGAATTGAAAAGCTCAGGAAGGAGCTTACCTAAAAGGTTTTCGTAGGCTAGCGTTACAGACAGAACTTCGCCTAGATCTTAGAGATTTAGAACTTTTAAAAGAGTGTTAAGAAGATTTTTAGAGTGAGAGAAAGAAAATGAGGTTTTGTAATTCAAAATGAGTTTTGGAATAGCTATTTATAGGAAAACCTTGGGTTACTATGCTAATAAAATATTTAAAATATCAAGCATAGTGCAATAATAAAATATTCAAAATATTAAGCATAGTAGTTTGCTAAAGTCATTATTGTATCACTACTGCATCATCATGTGGGAACCATGGGGTGGACCCCGCTGTGGGACCCATGTGGACCCTACTGTGGGACCCACTATGAATAGTACCTGGTGAAAAGCAACAAAAAAAAATGAAAATTTCCCAATCTTCTTATATTACTTAGTTCAACATTTTTTACTCACAAAATTTTATGAAAAAGTTTCTCTAACATCCATTGTAACGCCCTGGATAGCCAGGACCACTACACTGTGTACTTATAGAAGTGCAAGACTTGCTAATCAAGTCATTAGTTTAAAAACATGTCACTAAACATGTATGAGCTAGGGTTAAAAAGGTTTTGGTCTCAAAAGTTTCATTTCATATAAATAAGCAGTTATATACATGGGATCCCAAAAGTAGCAGAGTTTAAAAGTTGGATTACAGACTCCCAAAAATACAGACAACAGTCAACCATACTAAGGCAAAATGAACAATTTCTGGGTCTTGCGTCCCTGTCTAAACCTCAATCGTGGCGGCTGAGCAGCTGGCCATGTACATTCCGCTCGCAGAGCTCTCCTAATCAAGGCTGATCAAGTTTGCCCTTGCCTTTACCTGCACCACGTAGCACCCTTGAGCCAAGGCCCAGCAAGAAAACATGATATGCAACACAAGTAGTAATAACAGATAACAAACTCGCTAAGCATGAACTGTCATCATATAATCCACATTAATCATTCAGTATAAATTAAGAATCATGGATGCAATCAAACACTTATAACATTCATATCACATGATAATCAGGGCCGGCAACTTAGGCCGCACCCTTTGTTTACCCCACTGACTTCGGCCTACTTAAACCAAGCTCAGTGCATATTAAGCTGTCCTCGGCTACCAGTGGCCAAGCTGCGCCCTGTGCGCTAGTGTAACCCATGGCACCCTTAGGCCGTTGGTTCACTAATCAACTTGCATGGCATAATACCATCTTTTCAAGCATACACAATAGGGAACCCTTAGTCCCATTACATAAATTCAACTAGGTGCAGTTTTCTTACATTTAATCTTTACGGTTACAGATTACGAGCAACGCTCCTCAAGCACGATCCGTTCCCGAGCCCAAGCTTTTATCACCTAGTCACAACCAAGGTATAGGGTTCCATTAATATTCACATAAGGGTTTCCAGATACAAAACTAACTTCCGGGAATCCGAATTCAACCAAGCACGGTGGTGAAATCGATCCCGAGCATTCTAGACCACATTCCCATGCCTAAGATCCCCAAATGTTCAAGTGTGCACCTAAGGGCTGCGACCCTTGAAGCTTAGCCGCGGCCCTGCCCTCAAAACAGAACCAAGGGCATGCCTGAAAGAAGACACGCGCCGCGGCCCTTGCCTTGGGCACCGCGGCACTCACCCTTGGCCAAGCCCTTCTGGCTCATCTTCAACCTAGGGCCGCAGCGCTCTAGAACAGAGCCGCAGCCCTTCCCTTCGAGCCTAGAGAACCCACCATTTCCAACATCTAAACCTCATCCAAAGCCATCCCAAAGCTCCCCAATTCAAAACCCTTTAATCACAACACCTTTATCATGATTCTAACAACACATCCCAACAGAAATCCAGCCCAAAAACCCACTAGAATCCCATTTCCAATTTCTGAAACTCAAGAACTTCACACACTCAAACCAACCATTCAAACTCAAATTGAAACCTCTAAATCACGATTTGAGACTTACCTCTTCTGCTGAACCACTTCTCCAAGCCAAGTCCAAGCTTTCCTCCTTAATTCTGCCCTTAAACATCAAAACCACAATAACCTCAATACCCAGCCAAAACCCAGAATTTCTAACCACAGAAAAGGAAATTCAGTGCTTACCTTAGTCCTGATTAAGTTCTTGATTGATTCTTGAGCTAAGCCTCTAAATCACTCCTTCAATCCACTGAATTCCAGCTGAATTCCCCTAAGATTTCAGTGTTTTTCCTTGAGAGAGAATAGAGAGTCAAGGAAGAGAATAAAGGTCGGTTTAATTTTCTGTCTACTGTTTTCTATTTCTTTAGCCTAATCTTATCCCATTAAGTCAATCCCGAGGCTCGGGGTGCCGGAAACGTCCCCGAGGGCAAAACAGTAAAATCCCCCAATATTCCCGCCTAGACTTCCTAACCTCAAATATATCTCCATATACATATTTTCATAACCCCATAGTCTAAATAACTACCCGATACCTAAAACACCCCTAACTTATCCAAAGTCAACTGCTAAGCCCCGTTGTGACTTTTCCCCGCTAATTAGCCTTAGGATCGCCTCGAGTCGTGCTCTGCAGACCTACCCACATAATAATGTGGTTCTCACAAATACCATATATACATATCACATTAATACCAATATAGTCATACAAGCATTCTAATCATACAATTATGCATTTAAATCAGTAAAGTCATTCAAATCACATTTAACCCAATAATGCCCTCCCGGCACACTAATCAAGGCCCTTAAGCCTCATTAGCGAATTTGGGGTCGTTACATCCATAAATTAATTATTCTCATGTGTTAGCTACTTCAACAACTTAGAATTGTTAAAATCCCACAATAGAATACAACTATATCCCCAATGGTCAGGTTACTGTTTCCAACGTTCGGATCACTATTCACCAATGGTCATAACGGCTAGATTTTGTCCTATAAATACTTGTTCCTTCAACCATTTACTTGCAAAAACTTCTTCATCTCTTACCCTTCTAGATAAAATTCATCATCAAATCATGAATTTCTCTTTATTGTTCATAACTTTAGTGATTGTTTGCTTGTATTTTGCATCATTCTATGGGTATTATACTAGTGAAATGCCCATGAATATTATAGTTGCATATTCAGTAGTTATTCTTCCACATTACTTAATAGCTCTAGCCTTCGATTAACATTGTAATGCACTCAAAAGTATGAATAAAAATATATTCTCTTATTTTTCATAATTGTTATTATGCATTTGTAGAAAGAAGTGATAGTTACAATACCCTATAGGCCAAAACCCTCATCAACATCTCATATTTCTTTTTGCATTTTACAAGAACATGAAAGGAAACAAAACAAACCCTAAAACATACCCCTAGGCCGAAGCACACATAGGGTTCAACAATAAAATATATCACAAAATTTTCATGCTTTTTAAGAACTAAAACATTAGGTCTATAACAAGACCATACAACAAGATCATAATTTCTAAGGCATACCCTAGTTGAAAACACACATGCCCAAAGAAAAACCAACATTCCAAGTCCTGCAAACAAGAATCCTTAGGATGTTTCTATGAATATAAAAATAAATGGAATCATGGAGAACAATCTAAATGAATGGAAATAATCCATATGAAAATCCCCAACATATCAAACCCATACACAAGATTAACAATAACCACCATAGAAATAGCAAAAGGCTAGGATCCTCCATTACCTCTTTGATAGTGGTAAAAGATACACAAGAATTGATCAATCCCTTGGCACCTCAAGACCTAGGTTAAATCAACAAAACCCAAAGAGACAATCTATTGCTTAGAACTTAAGATAAGGAGAATAGATGAAAATAAAGTATGAACATTGGAACACTTACCCTAGGCTCTCGAAATCCCTTCTTCTCATTCTCCTCCTTCCTCTTCTTTCTTCCATTCTTTCTCTCTCTATCTCACACACCCTCTCTCTCTCATTCTCCTCTAGGCCGATGGTTCCCAAGAGAACGATGGCTCTCTTCTTTTATTTCTTTCCTTTTTATCTAACATAGATAAATAACTAGCCTAATGGGAATGGGTAAGTTTCCTCTTTTTTCTTTATTTGTTTTTATTCGATTGCTTAAAAAAAAGGAAAGATGACAACCTCCTCCTTCCCATTTTAACCTATAATGACCCAACTAATTCTAAGACTATGGACCATTAAAACTACTATACATAGACACTATTCTTAAGAAAACATACATATGAAACATTCACAACTTTATTAAAAACTATAAAGTAAAAGTTAAAAGACATAAATGCAGGGTATGATATGGGATCCCATTGTTTTAAAATAAAACACAACTGAAATATTAAATAAATTTGTTACAAAATCAAGTGTGGAAAATACATAGAAACATAATTAAAAAAACTGAAACAATGTCGTCCTCGAATCGTTCACGCAGTCCATCGAATCCATTCTTCCTCAATACACAGCCGCCAAGAATCTTTCCGCCGCCATAACTATTTTCCTGCACATATAAAAATAAAGGAATGAGCCTAATACCCAGCAAGGAAAATCTACTAAAAACATATAAACATAAACTATAAATATATGACTATAAAAAACATATATGGGACTACAACATTAATGGCCATTATGACATGTGATAAACCATCTACATCCCCTGTCTAATATATGAGGTAGGTTAGATCACATGATAATATATGATAACCCATCTATGTCCTCTGTCTAATATCTGAGGTAGGGTAAATCATAACTCTAAACATGAAAATGATAAACACTATGGCTTGCTAACTGAGCAACTATGAGCCCTAGATAAAAACATAACATAACGTATTATAAACATATCATAACATATAAACATATAGAATCTATTCTATTTTCCTTACCAATACCGGGATGTGAGAACAAGGACAGGATTTTGGAACACTCCTAAAACCAACAATGAAAAGGTGAGTATTTCTAAAAAGAAGGAGATGAAAAAGAAACGAGTCTAAACCACCGAGAAGAAGAGCTTACTGAAAAGAAACCTCAAGTTCCTAGAACTTAAATGCCTAACCAAGAATGGAAAATAGCGAGTTAGGATTTAAGTAGAGAAAACTATAAGAAACTAATGAAACATACAGAAATGAACTAGGAATAGGAATACCTTTGAATGCACTAGAACTTAACTACACCTTGATATCAAAACACATACTATTAACCTTACTTCCCAAGTGTTTAATAATCTTATGATGATAAAGCTTATAACCCCAACCCAAGTGTTTAACACTCCAAAGTAAATCTAGCATCTTGAAGGCTCTGAACTCAGCTTGAAGAATGAAAGAAATGGCTGGGTACTAGGTCCTATTTATAGAGTTCAAGAATGAAAAGATCATCTTTTAGCTTGAATAAAAATAATGAATATTTAATTGAAAAACATTTGAATATTCGTTCAGCAGAGGCTTAAGACTCGGTGAAAAGATTCAGAGGCTTGCTAAGAGGTTAAGGATTAAAATGAGCTCGGTTTCAAAAATGTTTAAAAATCTTGCCCTAGGGCCGATATATCACCTGGGCTTGTATTCCCGAGGCTCGTCGAAACATTTGTGTGAAGTTACGTGTTTTTTGTATTCTCCGTGTGGCGATATATCGCCCCTAGAGCTGCGATATATCGGCATACGCTGAAATATTACACACGTAATTGCACTTTTTCAGCCTAATTTGATTTGAGTAAACAGCTTTGACTGAGTCATATAATGATTTTAAAGCTGCTGGCAGATTCTGGGGTTTTCAAATATTTCTCTTATAAAAATATTCCTAAAAAATACTTAATTTCTCAATAAACATGCACATGACAAGTGTCATGATCTTATTGGTTCTATCTAAACCTTATAGTATAATAAATATCATCTTTATAATCAGCTATATTAATAAAACCTTATGTTATAATTAATATTCTTAAACTATAGGTTAAACTTATAAAATTTGTAAGTGTTGCTATGAGTGTTCAACTAAGTCCCGGCTTGAACCAAAATCCACAGTAATAAACATACTATAACTACTACTAGCTATTACTACTACTACTACTATCTAACTAGCTAAGTAAAATTCTTGGACTCTACAATTCTCCCCTACTAACAAGAATTTCGTCCTCGAAATTTACTTACCAAACAATTCCGGATACCGGCCTTGCATGTCTTCCTCCAACTCCCACGTTGCCTCCCGTTCAGAACTATTACTCCATAGGACTTTGACTATCGGAATACTCTTGGACTGTAACTGCTTCATCCCTCTATCTAGGATGTTAACCGGTCGTTCCTCGTAACTCAAGTCTTTCTGGAGTGCTATCGTATTGTACTTGAGGACGTGAGATGGGTATGACACATACTTTCGTAGCATTGAGATGTGGAACACATTGTGGCAATCTGCTAAAGCTGGCGGTAGGGCTAATCTATATGCAACTACTCCCACTTTGTCCAATAAGTCAAAAGGACCTATAAAACAAGGACTAAGCTTGTCTTTCTTCCCAAACCGCTTCACACCTTTCATAGGAGATATCTTAAGGAAGACTTGATCTCCAACTTTGAATTCCATATCACGCTGCTTGGCATCCGTATAGCTTTTCTGATGGCTCTGAGCAGCGAGCATACGCTTTCTAATCAGCGCTACTGCGTCATGAGCTTTTCTAACAGCTTTGGACCAAGGATCTGCCTTTCTCCTACCTCGTCCCAAAGTAGCGGTGATCTGCACTTCCATAAAGTAACCATAAGGTGCCATCCCGATCGTTGACTGGTAGCTATTGTTGTAGGAGAACTCTATCAGCGGCAAGTACTTATTCCATGATCCTCCGAAATCAAGTACACAACCGGGTAACATATCTTCTTAAATTTGTATGGTGTGCTTGGGCTGACCATCTGTTTGAGGATGAAATGCCGTACTTAGACTTAACTTAGTACCCATGGCGTGCTATAAACTTCCCCAAATCCTCGATGTAAACACCGATCCTCTATCGAATACTATTGTCTTGGGAATTCCATGCAACTGTACTATCTCTTGGACATAGATGTGCATATTGATCCGCTGTGTCTGAAGTCTTAACATGCAGGAAATGAGCTGACTTGGTTAGTCTATCTATTATGACCCAAGTGGAATCATGCTGCTTATTTTTTTGTGGCAAACCCGTCACGAAATCCATAGCTATATCGTCCCATTTCCATTCTAGTATGATAAGCGGTTGCAATAAGCCTACAGGCCACTGATGTTCTGCTTTCACTTGCTGGCGTACTAGACATTTAGACACAAATTCCGCTATATCCTTCTTCATCCCTAGCCACCAATATATTGCCTTGATGTCGTGAGTCATCTTGGTCGACCCTGGGTGAACTGAGTATGGGGTACTGTGCGCTTCTTTTAGCATCGTCATCTTTATCCTTGATCATTTGGCATGCATACCTGATCCTTATATCTCAATAACCCTTGACCTGATATTGAGAAATTTGTGGCCTTGCCTTCTCTAACTGCATCCATATGTTCCGCTAATGTGTCATCATGCCCTTGCCCAATCCGTATATCTTCTAACAGATTTGACTGGATCGACAAATTAGACAGCTTACCGATGACTACTTCTATTCCGGCACTGATCAGCTCCTGCTCTAGCAGCTTTTCTATTCCGGCTAGTGCTGCTAAACTTCCATAATTCTTCCTACTTATCGCATCAGCAACTACGTTTGCCTTTCCCGGGTGGTGTAGGATTTTGCAGTCATAATCCTTTACTAGCACTAACCACCTGCGTTGCCTCATGTTGAGCTCCTTCTGAGTGAAGAAGTACTTTAAGCTTTTGTGGTCCGTATAAATCTCACACCTTTCTCCGTAAAGATAATGGCGCCAGATTTTCAACACAAAGATCGCTGCTGCCAACTCCATATCGTGAGTTGGATAGCGTTGCTCGTACTCCTTCAGCTACCTTGAGGCATAGGCTATCACCTTATCACTCTACATCAACACGCAACCTAACCCTTGCTTCGATGCATCACAGTAGACTACAAACTTGTCGTTGGGTGTCGGTACACAGAGTACTGGTGCTGAGCATAACTTATTCTTAAGCAACTGTAAGCTTTCTTCACACTTATCAGTCCAGTTGAACCTTTGCTGTTTCTGGGTCAGGTTGGTGAGTGGAGTGGCTATCTTAGAAAAGCCTTATACAAACCTCCGATAATAACTTGCTAATCCTAGAAAGCTTCTTACCTCTGATTCATTCTTTGGTCTTGGTCAATCCTTCACAGCCTCTACCTTGGATGGGTCTACTGCGATTCTATCCTTGGATACAATGTGCCCGAGGAATGCTACTTGCGAAAGCCAAAACTCGCACTTCTTGAACTTAGCGAGTTGATGCTCCTTTAGTCATGATAAGATCAACCTCAAATGTTCCTCATGCTCGACTTCGTCCTTTGAGTATACTAAAATATCGTCAATGAATACTACTACGAATTTATCCAAGTAGTCCTTAAAGACCCTATTCATTAAATCCATAAATGAGGCTGGAGCGGTCGTAAGACCAACAGACATAACTAAGAACTCGTAATGCCCATAACGAGTTCTAAAAGTTGTCTTAGGAATATCCTCTTCCCGTACCTTGAGCTGATGGTACCCGGACCGTAAATCAATCTTTGAAAATACGGTCGCACCTCGGAGTTGATCAAACAATTCGTCAATCCGGGGTAGCGGGTACTTATTCTTAATCGTTACCTTATTCAGCTCGCGGTAATCTATGCACATCCGCATGCTTCCGTCTTTTTTCTTCACAAATAGCTGTGTCTTTAACTCCTTGAGTTCTGTAGGTGCCATTCGGTATGGTGCCTTGGAGATAGGCTCGGTGCCTGGTACTAATTCGATTGTGAAGTCAATTTCCCGAGTCGGTGGCAATCCTAGCAAGTCGTTGGGAAATACTTCTGGGAACTCTTTTACAATGCGGACGTCTCCAACCTTAAGTGGTGTTTCCTTCACCACATCTGTGATGCTGGCTAAGTATGCTTGACATCATTTTTCTATCATCCTTTGAGCTTTGAGAGATGATATTAACGGTGTGTGTAATCCTGAAACTTGTCCCATGAAGCACAATCTCTGGCCGTCAGGAGTCTCGAACGTCACTCTTTTGTGTTTGCAGTCGATAGTTGCGCCATGCCTTGCTAACCAGTCCATGCCTAGTGTCATGTCGAAGTCTTTGATCTCCAGTTCTATCAGGTCTCCGTCTAGTTCTACGTCCTTAATCTTGATCGGTATGCCCCGTACTATCCGTGATGATAGAATTACTTTGCCCGAAGGCAACTCTGTTACAAACCTAGTTCTAAATCTTTCACAAGGTTTGTGTAGTTTTTCTATCATTCCCAATGAGATATACGAATGAGTGGCTCCCGAATCAAATAATACAGAACATATATCATTGAGAATAGAAACCTGACCTGTGACCACTTTTTTGCTAGCATCAGCTTCTCCTTGGGTCAAGGCAAATACCCTGGCAGGAATCATCTTGTCTTCCCTTTTCCCTTTTGTCTTGAGCTGAGGAAAATCTCTCTTCCGGTGTCCTTCTGACCATAGTTGTAGCATCCCTTGGTGTTTGCTCAGCATTCACCAGGATGTTTCTTTTGTCACTTAGCACATTGCGGGTATTCTACATAACCCGACCTATTACCTTCATTATTCATCCGTGCCCTTTTATCACTATCAGACTGCTTATTGTCAGGATGCCTTCTTTTTTGACCTTTATTGTTGTTGTTGAACTGATTGCTGCTGTTGTTGTGGTTGTTGTTCCGACTAGTCTGAGGTTGACTCTGCTGTCTAGGCTTAGGCTTACTAGCTTCTTCTTAACTAACATTTTCCTGCAACCTTTCTACTTCTATTGCCGTTCTAGAACATCGACATAGGTAGTATTTCCTGGGTTTTCTAGCTTAACCCCTAGCTCAATCTTCGGTTGAAGTCCTCTAACGAACTTGGTCACCCTCAGAAAGTCATTTGGAACCATTTATGGTGCAAACTTGGCTAATCGGTCGAACTGCCGAGCATACTCTGCCATTGATAAACTCCCTTGCTTCAGGCAAGCGAACTCCTCGACTCTTGAAGCGATGACATCTCCACAAATCGAGTCCAAGTCATGGTGGAAACATCATGAGTCTGCTGAACTAGGTTCCACCATATTCTCGCATCTTTCTTGAGTAGAGACGAAATGTAGGATATACAGTCCGCGTTGCCGAGGTTCATATGCGTCAGGATTGGTTCCACATTTCTGAGCCATTCTTCCTCCTTGAAGGGGTCTGTAGTCCCTTCAAAGTTCGGAGCATGTTGCTTACGAAACCGCTCATAAACTGGCACCATGTGCTGAGCTGGATATGGCGCATAGTTCGCCATTGGCCATCCCCCATATGGACCAACTTGTTGGGGGTGCTGGGGCCATTTGTTGAGGCTGTGGTTGTGACGGAGGCGGAGGATGAGTCAGAGGCTGAGCCTGTTGTCGCTGTTGCTGCAATAGCTCCTCAACTTGTTGTCGCAGTTTGGCAATTTCCGCAGTGTTGTCAACCGGCGGCGGTGGCAGCGCGTTGCGGTTGGCAGTAGCACGCACTCCCCTTCTACGAACTGGAGGGGCTCCGTTGCTTATAAGAGCAGCGTTGGAGGCATTTCCATTGGTGTGAGTAGACCTTCGGAGCGACATGTCAGCAAAGTTCTAACAGTTGAGAAAAACATGTTAGAACTTCTACCCTAATAGGCTCTAAGGCAAAAACTTAATCTAAACAAACATAACTCAGACCTATTAATTATGACTTCTTATGAAAATTATATAAGCCTTCTTTATTATTAGAGTGGGTTTCTATACTTAGAAAAATAAGCCATCTTTATTATTTTCTAAGTTTGTTTCTAATTATCCTATATGACTTGTTAACCATATCGAGGGAGGGCTGGGATCAGTAAAATAATTCCCACTACTATGGCCCCCTAACTCTCAATATAGAGAACCCGGTTCATTGATTTGTATCCACCCTCACCGAACTTAGTCATTATTTATTAAATTTATTATTTATTATGATTGCAAAAGAAAAATCAAACTCATACATGTTAACAAAATAACAATGATATTAATTTTGGAAAAAAAGTTTTTCACTATTTACAATCACAAATGCAAATAAATAAAATAAACAAGAAACTAATCTATTATGAAAATCATGATCTTCTACATCCGATCCTTCATCTAACATATCTTCTTCTATCTCTTCATAGTCATCATTGTCTTGTAAATGCCCTTGAGAAAGATTCATAAAAATTCTATGTTTTTGCTCATTTGTAAATTGAAATTCCATTTTTGAAGTGAACCTAAGTATGAGAAAATAATATCTCATAGCTACCGGCAATTCATCTTTATCATTTATCATCTCCCAAATATCTTCTAAGGCTGCAATCACAGTAGGATAATCTCTAAAAAGTCTAATTACTAAAACGTATTGCTCTATTGATCTCATCATGATCTACTTAGATTCTTGGAGGTGACCTATCTCCCTGTGGAACAAAAGTAGTCTTCGAGTGATTCTTTCTAGCACTCCTACGATGTTTCTCAGATCTCTAATTCTTTTTAAGGCCTTAGTGGCTTGGATATCCTCATAAGTTAATGCTCCATTCATTCTTAACTGAAAACATAAAGGCTAAAATTGTTAGCTATACACATAAACATAATAACTATAATCATAAACAATTTCTTGGCGATTAGATTCTGAGCTTGAGCGTGTGTATCAAGGAGAACTTCATGTGAATGAACCTAGCTTTGATACCAATTATAATGACCCAACTAATTCTAAGACTATGGGCCATTAAAACTACTTTACATAGACACCATTCTTAAGAAAACATACATATGAAACATTCATAACTTTATTAAAAACTATAAAGTAAAAGTTAAAATACATAAATGCGGGGTATGATATGGGATCCCATTGTTTAAAAATAAAACATAACTTAAATCTTAAATAAATTTGTTACAAAATCAAGTGCGGAAAATACATAGAAATATATTAAAAAAAACTGAAACAACGTTGTCCTCCAATCATTCATGCAGTCCACCGAATCCATTCTTCCTCAATACACAATCCCAAGCCGCCAAGAATCTTTCCGCCGCCATAACTATTTTCCTGCACATATAAAAATAAAGGAATGAGCCTAATACCCAGCAAGGAAAATCTACTAAAAACATATAAACATAAACTATAAATATATGACTATAAAAAACATATATGGGACTACAACATTAATGGCCATTATGACATGTGATAAACCATCTACATCCCCTGTCTAATATATGAGGTAGGTTAGATCACATGATAATATATGATAACCCATCTATGTCCTCTGTCTAATATCTGAGGTAGGGTAAATCATAACTCTAAACATGAAAATGATAAACACTAGGGCTTGCTAACTGAGCAACTATGAGCCCTAGATAAAAACATAACATAACGTATTATAAGCATATCATAACATATAAACATAACACATAAACATATAGAATCTATCCTATTTTCCTTACCAATACCGGGATGTGAGAACAAGGACAGGATTTTGGAACACTCCTAAAACCAACAATGAAAAGGTGAGTATTTCTAAAAAGAAGGAGATGAAAAAGAAACGAGTCTAAACCACCGAGAAGAAGAGCTTACTGAAAAGAAACCTAAAGTTCCAAGAACTTAAATGCCTAACCAAGAATGGAAAATAACGAGTTAGGATTTAAGTAGAGAAAACTATAAGAAACTAATGAAACATACAGAAATGAACTAGGAATAGGAATACATTTGAATGCACTAGAACCGAACTACACCTTGATATCGAAAAACACACTATTAACCTTACTTCCCAAGTGTTTAATAAGCTTATGATGATAAAGCTTGTAACCCCAACCCAAGTATTTAACACTCTAAAGTAAACCTAGCACCTTGAAGGCTTTGAACTCAGCTTGAAGAAAGAAAGAAGTGGCTGGGTACTAGGTCCTATTTATAGAGTTCAAGAATGAAAACATCTTCTTTTAGCTTGAATAAAAATAATGAATATTTAATTGAAAAAATTTGAATATTCATTCAGCAGAGGCTTAAGACTCGGTCAAAAGATTCAGAGGCTTGCTAAGAGGTTAAGGATTAAAATGAGCTTGGTTTAAAAAATGTTTAAAAATCCTTCCCTTGGGCCGATATATCACCTGGGCTTGTATTCTCGAGGCTCGTCGAAACGTTTGTGCGAAGTTACGTGTTTTTCGTATTCTCCGTGTGGCGATATATCACCCCTAAAGCTGCGATATATCGGCATAAGCTGAAATATTATACACGTAATTACACTTTTTCAGCCTAATTTGAATTGAGTAAACAGTTTTGACTGAGTCATATAATGATTTTAAAGCTGCTGGCAGATTCTGGGGTTTTCAAATATTTCTCTTATAAAACTATTCCTAAAAAATACTTAATTTATCAATAAACATGCACATGACAAGTGACATGATCTTATTGGTTCTATCTAAACGTTATAGTATAATATATATCATCTTTATAATCAGCTATATTAATCAAACCTTATGTTATAATTAATATTCTTAAACTATAGGTTAAACTTATAAAATCTATAAGTGTTGCTACGAGTGTTCAACTAAGTCCCGGCTTGAACCAAAATCCACAGTAATAAACATACTATAACTACCACTAGCTATTACTACTACTACTACTATCTAACTAGCTAAGTAAAATTCTTGGACTTTACATAGCCATTGTCATCAATTTAATTATTTAATTTCCAAATAAAATAGGAAAACAAATCCCCTCTTTCCCACTATATCCACGCGCCCCTCTCTCTCATTTCCCTTTCTTTTTATTTTCTTTTTAATTCTTATATCTAAATAGATTAATTAAATAAAAGAAAATAATGTGTAGGAAATCTATTGCATGCTCACCATGCAACCATGCACACACCCAAGTGCTAAGGTGCATCACTACCTACCATGCACCTTGGTGCATTCAACCAAAACTCATTTTCTTACTAATTAAATTAATAAATGAATAAAACAAATAACAATTAAATTCATATAATTACTACCAAACAATTCAAACAATTTAAAATAATTTCTAACACTTAACAATTATTTAGAAAACACAGCACAAAAACTAATAAAATAAAATAAAAATGACGCGCTACACTTGGAGAGGTCGATACCATACTAGGTATCAAGGTTAGAAGAAATGTGGATGGATATGCTGTTGGAAAAACTTATACATGATCTTAATTATTTTCATGTAAATCTTATATTAAACAAATTAATATAAGACAAACTAGAACATATTTCTACAATTGAATTTTAGCGGAGATAATGATAAGAACACTTAGATTATACGCAGCGGGATGTCTAAGTCCTTCCTTCAGTTTCTCTAACCCCTGTATCATTTCTGTCTCAGGGTATCACTAAGAAACTGAACCGATCTTCAAAAATATCCTTAGAATCACCTAGACTAGAGTAAGAAATTCTCAACACATGAGATAGATACAAAGATAAGAAGAAGAGAAGAGAATATTAAGTCTTGGAAAATGACTTATGATGTAGAGAGAATCTAAAACCTAGAGCATCAAGAATAGATCTTCTGATTTTTTGTCAGATAGTCTTTCTAAAATCCGATTTCAACTCTCACTTAACATTCATTTTATAGGCTCAATTAGGTCATTTATTTTAATTAAAAATCAATACAATAATAGATAATATCAACCATTAGGTCAAAATTCTCATGGGCTTTAGGCGCGTGAAATTTCCTATTTAATTATAAGCCCATTGGACTTAAAATCAATGCTTGTATTATTTTCTATTGATTTAATTAATTAAATAATTATTGAAATCCTATATCAAATTAATTATTTATAATTTGAACCTTTATTTAAACTTATTTAATAATTTAGACACCAATTTGTCTTAATTAATAAATCTGGCCTAAAATATCTTTTCTTATCTAAATTGTATAACTCTGTGAAACTATCCAAAATTGACCTGGTCAACTTTGATAATTCTAATTGATAATTAAATCAATTAATTGAAAGTATCTAGATGATTTTATCCAAGGTACATTGGAGACCATGGGTCTATGAAATCAAGTTCTAATAAGTTATCATAAATTTAACAAATAAAATCACTAACTTATTAATTCCTCGTGACTCCACTAAAGACTCAGAATTGCACTCTTGAATTTATAGAACGATCTATAAAAAATATAGATATGTTATTACTTATCCATTGTTACAACCATAATTATCACTCAATCCTCTATAGACGGTCTACAATGAGATGGTATTAAAATATTGTTTTACCCCTCATTGTATTGTATCCTTAAAACACTTAGTTCCTTGTAAATGATATTTCAGTAAACTAATATTAATTACTGAATTGAGATCTCTACCATTTAGCACCTTGAACCAAACTAAAAGGAAACCATCGTTTTACTTCTTCATCAGAAGCTATAGATGTTCATATCCATGATTAACACTCACACTTAATTATACTACCGAGTTACCAAGATGTAAGTATGGGCTAGTTCGTAGGGTAAGCTGGTAACGAACAAGTCAAAGAACTCAAATAATACAGTGAGTTAGAATAATAATCACTCAGAATTGAGATTGAATTGACCTATGGTCAACTATATGATATGACTAGAAAAGATAATAACGATATGTTTACTTATTCTATCTACTGTCAATATCGGTCTTGTCTGATGTAACAAATACATCCGATCTTATCTACTTTGCTAATGTTCCGGAAAGAACATAACACTACAATGTGTAAGTAGATCATATCATAGATTGACAAGTCTGTGTAAATTTGTGCGTTGACAAACCTTAGGACTAACTTATTTTGAACATATAATCATATTTATATTCCATTGTGATTACGTCACTATAAATATTATTAGCTATATGCTTGGGATTTAATAGAAGTTTATATTAAACAAATAATCATGAAAATAAAACATGTGAGCAAAGTGATTAACCAAGTCAAAAATTGATTTCTATTCTTTTATTGATAATAAAATGAGATTACAAAGAAATTGAGTTTTAATTAGGGCATAATACCCCAACATATGCATTAGGTCAAACTCATTATATTGAGAAGATGCTTGACAAGTTTGGTCATCTTAATATCAAAGAGGGAAACAAACCCTTTGATTCAAGTCTAAAGGAATAAATGAATGAAGAGGGAGTGGTGGCTCAACTAGACTATGCAAATGAAATTGGAAGTTTGATGTATGTTGTGACAGTTAGAATCCCGTGATCCGCAGGGGGAAAGATCGAGTAAAAGCTGTGCAATCCCACATCGCCTGGGGATGGTAAAGTGTGATGATTCTAAGACTGTGTAGGTATGGGACTACACAGTTGAAGAGGGCTTAAATGGATTGATGTTTAATACCTATGCCAACAAGATGCATCTTCTTTTCGATAGCCCATCACTTGAGAACTCCAAAGTTAAGGATTCTTGACCTGGACTAGTCCAAAGATGGGTGACCTCCTGGGAAGTTTTCCCAAGAAGCGTGCGAGTGAGGTCAAAGCATGCTGGAAAGACTCGTGTTAGTTTGCAGGGCCAGTCGTCATTCCAGGAAACATCCATAATGTCGTGGAGTGTTACATATGCCACACATTGTACTAGAGGTGATATTGCATTTGTGGTTAGTAAACTAGGTAATTTAACTAGAAATCCAAGTATCAAACATTGGAAGGACGTGGAAAGATTTTTTGGATACCTTAAAAGGAACAAAGAGTTATGCCTCCAATATTCTAAGTTTCCTAAGATACTTGAAGGATATTCTGACACAAGTTGGATATCTGGTGTAGGAGATAATCTCTCCACAACCAGTTGGGTGTTCACCCTTGGTAGGGGTGTCGTTTCTAAGGGATCTAAGAAACAAACATGCATATGTCACTCAACCATGGAGTCCGAGTTTGTAGCTCTAGTGACAACCGAAAAGAGGGAAAGTGGCTAAGAGATCTCATGATGGCGATACCAAAAACCGCAGTTGATGTATCGACGATCTCGATACATTGTGATAATCAAGCCACTTTAATTAGAGCTTACAACAAAATATACAATGGGAAGTCTAGACATATAAATTTAAGACATGACTACGTGAGGGAATTGCTTAATAAGAGTATCAAATCAATTTCATACGTCAAATCTTGTGAGAAGTTGGCAGATCCATTTACTAAACCTCTTGGGAGAGATTTGGTGAGTTCTACAAGTAGAGGTATGGGACTAAACTCCTTGACCAATAGATTCCCCAATGATGGTAACCCTACTCAAAACTTGTATACATCAAGTGTAGAGTTCAATGGGTAAGAACGAGTTGTTCATAATGGAATAGTTACAACATTAATGACTTAAAATTCTCATCTAGGATGAGTTAATGTTGGCTGCTACCGAGCATGAGGGCTAAGCCATAGGCTTTTAATGAAAATCAGTTGAAGAGTAAAAAGCATCTCTAAAGGTAGCAAAGTTGTTGTAAGAATTTCACCTTTGTGAATTTAGAGGTGGTGCTGCCTCCCAAGAGAGTAGGAGTTTTCTCTTCGGATGGTTCATGAATGGATGAGCATAAGGCCATAAAAGTGTGAAGCACGAAAAGTGGGAAATACATGAGTAATCAGGTAGAGGTGTGTGAGACATTACCAGAATCTATCACTAGGAATGTTGGGTTCAATCTTTTAAGAATACCTTACCATTCCAATAGAAGCTTTGTAGTGTTTTCAATAATATAAAGTTCAAACCCAAAAGGTACTTTATTCTATGCACCAATATCGTTCGAGCTAGAAGATTGAGGATGTATTTAACCAAGTGAAGGGGGGGGGGGGGGGGGGGGGTTGTTATGATTGGCTAAATAAAAAGTGAAATTGGTAAGGCATAGAGAGGGGCAAAAAATCATAACGGTTTCACTAGAGTAAACATACCAGAGTTAACTTTTGGTATAGGCATTTATAAATCATCTTTTTGGGTCCAAAATGTTTATTTGGAGTGTATTGTTGGGGTTTTATGCCCTATGTAAAATCTATTTTCTATGTAATTAACCTCATTTCGTTATAAATAAATAATAGAAATAATCTTGAATTAGTCAATCACATTGCTCACTTGTTTATTTACATGATTATTTATTTAATATAAACATCTATTAAATCCAGAGCATATGGATAACAATAATTATAGTGACGTGGTCACAGTGGATTATAATTATGATTATGTGTTCAAATAAATTAGTCATAAGAGTAAGTAAGTTCACAAGATTTACACTGACTTGCTAATCTTCGACTTAATTTACTTACACAATCTGGTGTACTGTCCTCTCCAGAACATTGGCCAAGTAGATAAGAACGGATGTATTATGTTACATCGGACTGGACCGACATTGAGTTTAGATAGATAACTAAATGTACTGTTATTATCTAATATAGTCATATCATATATTGACCATAGGTCAACTAAATCATAATTATGAGTGGTTAATATTCTAACTGATTATATTATTCAAGTTGTTTGATTTGTTCATTACTAGCTTGCCCTACAGACTATCCCATACTTACATATTGGGGACATGGAGTATAATTGAGTGAGAGTATTAATCACAGATATGAAATCAATAGTTTCTGTCGAAGAAGTGAAATGATGATTTCCTTATAACTTAGGTCAAGGCGTTAAATGATAGAGATCTCATTTTTGTAATTATGTTTACAGAAATATCATTTTCAAGGAACATAGTGGTATTTAAGGATAAAATACAATGAGGGGTAAAACGATAATTTGCTCCCATATCATTAGTAGACCATCTATAAAGGGTTGAATGACGATTATGGTTGTAACAATGGATAACATATTTACATTGGGTGTAAAGTGTTCTATGAATTCGAGAGTGCAATTATGAGCCTATAGTAGAGTCACAATGAATTAATAAGGTAGTGAAATTATTCGTAAATAAATTCATAGTATGTTATTGGAGATTGATTTCATGGATCCATGGTCCCCGCATCAACTTTGATTAAATAATCTAGAATGTGTAAATTAATTGATTTAATTATTAATTAGGATTTTTAAAATTGACTAGGTCAATTTTGGAAAATTTACAGAGATATGTGTTTTAGAGAATAAAAGTAAATTAGGAAAATTTATTAATTATGACAAATTTGCGTTAAATTAATAAATAAATTTAAATGAAGGTTCAAATTATAAATACTTAATTCAAATATTTAACTAATTGATTAATTTTGGTAAAAATAAAATGAGATATGAATTTAAGTCCAATGGGCTTGAATTTAAATTACAAAAATCGAAGGCCCAAGGGCCATAGTGGATTTTTCCACTATAGGGATTTTTTCTCTATTATTTTAGTTAATTAATTATTTAAATAATGTATAAGAGAAGTCTATAAAATAATAGGTAACTTTAGGGTTTGAAGAGATAATTGAATTAGGTAAGTTTAATTTATAAGAACAATTCTCTAGAGCATCCATTCACAACCTTTTTCCATCTTCTCTTCTTTTCTCTATTTCTTATCTCACGTGTTGAGAACTGCCAATACTAGTTCTAGGTGATCAAAGGACTGTTGTGGAAGGTTGTGTTGCTGATCTAGTTCAGTCTCTTGATTATACTCTACTATAGAAATGAATCAAGGGTTAGAGAGATTGAAGGAATTAGTTGTTCCAGTTCCGCTGTGTATATGTAAGTTCTAATAAGTTTACTATGTTTTAATGTTAATTTCTTAGTAACATGTTCTAGGGATTTATGTGTTTGTATTGATGATGTGTGGATTCACATGAAAATAAATAAGATCTTTAAGTGTATTTCCAACAACTAGCCTCAGAGCCATAGGTTATTTTTATTTTCATGATTGAACATGTTTATTGAAGTTAAATTGATATGTTAGATATTAATTGGATGATACATGTTTAATTGATGCATAGTTTAATTTTATGTGAATTTAGCAATAATTAGGTTGTTTATGCTTGGTTTCTATGCAATTTATTTTTTATATGTTTTATTTGGTGTAAAATACTTTAAAAAATAATTTAGAAACTGTTTTTTGGTCTAGAAAAAACCTCATGGCCACGCCCATCCATATTGTAGGCCTCGACCTCACAGTCATAGCCCAACGACCACTGCACAGTTTTCTGGAAAATTTGTGCCTCATGGCTGCGGCCAGCAATACCAATGGCTGCGACTTCTGACTAGTTTCCAACCTTAATTTTAAAAATTTTAAATGTCTTTTGTTTAAAAATTGGATATTTTGTGTAAACCAAATTCGAAAATTTAAAATTGGTTATCTCATTATGTTAAATAAATTTACTTATTAAATTATTTATAATTAGTTATTTGATAATTAGGATATTTTAAAAAATATATATTTTATTATCAATTATATTTTAAAATTAATTATCTGATTATTCTAATAGTTTTTAATATTTAAAATTGCTTATTTGATACAAGGATATTTTAGATATATTTTTTAATTTGATTTTTTTTTTCTCTTAACCTCTTAAACAACCTATTAAATTAATTGTTAAAAAAATAGAATTTTGTTCATAAACTCTATTTTAATTAATTTAATTTTTTGCAAATTGTTTAATTAATTATATGTATTTTGTCTCTGAATTCTAAGTTAATTAATTATGGTATATTTGCAAATTGATTATTATTGTGGTATTTTTGCATACATTTGAATATTGTATCTCATATAGTAACATGTTAGGACCATCCAATTATTACATGTCATGCATCATTATTGTTTGTATTTTTGCAATTGGGCTTAGATGCTTATAGTGATGGTCCATATGTTTGGGTAATATATGACATTTTTGCAAAATAAAACATTCATAATTTGATAGGTTTTATTTAGGCCCATTAGAAAATGTGAAGTTTAAATTCCTCTCTTGTGGGTGATTCCACTTGGGAAGACTCATTTGATTTGCATGACTATCATGAGCCAAATTAATTAATAACAATTAAAAAAATGAAATGTTTAAATTCCTATCTTTTGGGCCTTGTGTGGAAGATAGGGGGCCTTAGTAGTGGGAACAACATACTGGACCCAACCTTCCTCCATGCAAGCCCAAATGTTAAGGCCCATTTGTCTGAGATGGACTTAATTGTCTAGGTTAATTATATTAGTTGAACCTAATAATTGATTAGCAACACATTAATTCAAAATTATTGAATATGTTTTGAATGAGTGATTTTTGGAATTAATGGGAAAATTATAAACTATGGTTTAAAATTATTTTATATTAAGTTTTTGGAAAACCTAAGTTAGTAATTTTCAAAATAAAAATACTTAATTTTTTTTTAATAATGGGCTTATTTTAAGAGTATTATTTGATCTCCACTATTGATTTAATAAGGTTGATGTCTTAATGGGGCCACGGGGCGCTTAGATTTGTCCCCCTACGGACGGTGTTCATTAAAAATTTGATAAGGTTAAATTTCGTAAGATAGATAATTATAGGTCAAATTCTAGTAGACTCATCCCTACAACGACTGCTGGGACTAAATCTATGTTATGGAAACCGTGAGTCAAGCTTATAAAGTAAGAGATAATTGGTTTTCTTACTTTGATCGAATAGGTAGGTTGTTAATAAGAGTTTTAGACCATTATCAAATGAAGTTTTACTCTATTTAACTAATGATATTTTGTGATTCTCGCCTATCAGGACACAAGTGTCATAGACTAGTTAAAAACCTTAGAAATAGAGACATGTTTGTTTTTAGTATTTTTCCCTTTTCTTACATATTTGGTATATGTTATACTATTTATAAAACCGATGTGATTAGATGTTTATTGAACAATGTGTTGATTTATTTTTATTGATAAAATTGTAGTTCTCTAAGGCTTCCAACCCCATCCCCTCTTTACTCGTGATGACCAAGGAATCCCCTGAAGTTACAGCTAAAGGAACACCCATTTTTATCCATGACAAGCTGAGTTATGGGATGACACATTTGCTGAACGATATTCAAATGTACGAAGCAATTAGTGATGGACCGAGCAAAGAAGGAGAGAATAAGGCTTGTACTACTGTAGATGCTTCCGAGGGTGCCTAGGCCGAAGCTAACCTAGCTTCCGCTCTAAAGGGAAATCACCCTAAACCTACCAAGGCTGCAAAACCAGAAGGTGCTATAAAGTTTGTAAAAGGAAAGCAGAAGGGCAAGAGAGCTAAAGGTGCATGTTTCCACTACAAGGAGACTGGGCATTGGAAGAAGGACTGCCCAAAGCTCCAATCAGCCAGAAACCAAGGTAATGATAGTTTTTCATTGGTCTTAGACACATGTGTTTTGGAGGATGATAAATCTGTTTGGATTGTTGATTCGGGATCCACTAACCATGTATGCACTTCTTTACAATTACTTGAATAATGGGAGGAGGTGAAAGATGGCGAGTTATAGCAATGAGTCGAGAACAAAGGGTTTGTCAAGGTGAAAGCTAGAGGAAAATCTCGTCTAAAATTTGGAACAAAATTTTTATTTTTAGATAGTGTTTATTTTATTCCAAAGATTAGTTGAAATTTAATTTTGGTTTCTATGTTACATGAACAACAATTTGTTTTGACTTTTACAAGTTTTAATATATCTATTTCTTTCAATGGATCTCAATTGTGTGTTGCATGTATGGAAAACAGGCTATATATTCTTCGACCAAGCGAAGCCTACACACTGAATAATGAATTATTGAAAGTAGCTAAACCCAGGACCGATAAACGTCAAAAGACCAATAACAATTATATGATGTATGTATGGCATTTATGTCTCGAACACATTATAACTTTGATAGGATTTAAAGACTTACAAAAGATGGGCCTTTGAGGGAACTCACCATTGGTGAATTACCTGTCTGGGAATCTTGTCTGGAGGGCAAAATTTTCAAGCGTCCATTCTCTGCAAAGGGAGACAGGGCCAACAAACCCCTCATGCAAGTGCATTCAGATGTCTGTGGACCTCTAAATGTGCAGGTGAGGGGTGGTTTTGAGTACTTCGTCACTTTTATTGACGTTTACTCTAGAAACTCATGCCTTCACCTAATGCATAGGAAATTAGAAAATTTTGCAAAGTTTCAGGAATTCCTTGCTATAGCTCAAAATCAATTGGGTAAGACGTTAACGATCTTGCGATCTGATAGGGGTGGAGAATATTTGGATATGCAGTTCCAAGATAATTTAACTAAACTTTGAATTTTATCTCAATTTATTGCCCCAGGTACTCCACAACAAAATGGTCTTGCGGAACATCGAAATCGCACACTGATGGAAATGGTTAGGTGCATACTAAGCTACTCGACTCTACGAACATCTTTATGAGGACACGCTATAGAGACCGCGTTCAACATTCTAAATGTTGTACAGTCCAAATCATTCCCCAAGACATCTTTGGAACGTTGGAATTGACGTAAGCCTAATTTTGCATCATTACTAAATCTGGGGGTATCCCGCCCATGTACTGAGGAAAAAAGAAGGAAAACTAGAACCATGAACGAAAGTTTGCATGTTTGTTGGCTATCCTAAAGGTACTCGGGGTGGTCTATTCTACAATCCTATAGACAAGAAAGTGTTTGCTTCCACAAACGCTAATTTTCTAGAAAATGACTATGTTCAATATTTCAAATCTCAGAGCAAAGTACTATTAGAGGAAATGATTTCAGATTTCACTCCTACAAATGTTCCATCATCATCAACGCAAGTTGATGTTGTTACTCCCACTCTTCCTCCTCAACCGACGCATGTTGTTTTGAATGAAGAAGAAAATACCACTATTCCTGAACAGACAATCATGGAGCCACGTCGTAGTGGGAGAGTTTCTAGGAACCCAGATCGCTGTGGTCTAGACGGTGAAACCAACATGGTCGTTGGTGACACAAGTGATGATGACCCATTGTTGTTTAAGAAGACAATGGCTAGACCTAAAAAAGAATTATGGTTTGAAGCAATGAAATAGGAAATGGAGTCCATTTACTCTAATTCTGCCTGGGAACTTATGGATGCACTTAGTGGCTTTAAGGCCATTGGGTGCAAGTGGATCTATAAGAGGAAACGAGGACCTGATGGAAAAGTTGAGACTTATAAAGCTCGACTCGTTGCAAAGGGTTACACCCAGAGAGAAGAAGTGGACTATGAGGAAACTTTTAGTCGAGTTGCCATCTCAAAATCCATCCACATACTCCTATCCAAACCTGTAGCTCTATATTATGAGATCTGGCAAATGGACGTCAAGACTGCTTTCCTTAACAGGAATCTCGATGAAACCATTTGTATGGATCAACCAGAAGGATTTAAAGTAGTTGGACAAGAAAGGAAATTTTGCAAGCTAAACAACTCCATTTACAGACTTGAGCAAGCTTCCCGTTCCTAGAATCTTAGGTTTAATGAGATCATCAAAACCTATGGCTTTGAACAGAATGTGGATGGGTATTGTGTTTATAAACTAAAGGCTAATCACATTGTCGTATTTTCGGTCCTTTACGTAGATGATATCTTACTCATTGGAAACAATGTTAAAAAATTATCAAACGTAAAGGAATGGATGAGCACTCAATTCCAGATGAAGGACTTGGGTGAAGCAAGATATGTTCTTGGTATCCAGATCATCAATTATAGAAACAACAAACTCATTACTCTATCTCAAGTAGCTTACATAGATAAGGTGCTTGAGTGATTCTCAATGATTAACTCCAAGAATGGACGCTTGCCATCCCATCATGGAGTTCATCTTTCAAAGAAGAAGTCTCCTCAGACTCTTGATGAGAAAGATGCAATGAGAAGAATTCCTTATGCATCTGTAGTTGGAAGTCTGATGTATGCTATGTTGTGTACTAGACCGGACATCTACCATACAGTGGGAGTTGTGAGCAGGTATCAGTTAAACCCAATATCGCAACATTCATTAGCATTCAAGAACATCCTGAAGGATCTTAGACGGGCCAGGGATTATATGCTAGTCAACTTGGGTGGAGTTCTGAACCCGGTAGGCTACACCAATTCAGATTTTTAGACTGATGTTGATGGCAGGAAGTCTACTTCTGGAATGATGTTTACTCTTGGGGGTGGAGCTATGATTTGGAGAAGTGTTAAGCAATCTTCCATTTCAAATTCTACCATTGATGTAACGTCCTACTAATCTAGGATAGTTACATCGTGTGTTTAAAATAGTGCTTAACTCGGTAAGCGAGTCATTTGGACTCAAACTAGTAATTAAAATTTAACAATGGTTTAGGTACTCAAAGTTTGGTCAATAAAATTAAACTTTTCATTAAAAGGTTTGAACATTGACACGAGATCCCTAAAGTTAGTTATATTAAACATTACAAAAATAGCCGACCTAAGTGGCAAAATCGAACCGCTGTTCTTAATTCCTCAAAATAACTTGACTGTGATGGCCATGCAGACCAAATGTAACAACCCAACTATTCTAGACCTTGGACCATTAATAACTACTATACTAATCTTAAGAAAACGTATATATGAAATAACCATAACTTTATTTAAAAACTGAAAAGTAAATGTTAAATACATAAAACTTCATTTAGGATATGGGATCCCATTGTTTTGAAAATAAAACAAAACATAACTTAAATAAATTGGTTACAAAATTAAGTGCGGAAAAATAATACATAGAAATCATAACTAAAAGACTAAAATAAAACTTCATCCTCTAATCGAACGCTCAGTCCATCGATTCCATCCTGCCTCAATACACATCCCCAAGCTGCCAAGAATCTTTCCGCCGCCATAACTATTTTCCTGCACATATAAAACATAAAGGAATGAGCCTAATGCCCAGCAAGGAAAATCTAACACATAATTCATATACATAAAATTCATAACGTAGCATATAATAAAACATATCATAAACATTTGTCACACATACTATAATGACCATTATTACTTGGGGTCCCATAACTAAACAAGTCATATGCCCATTAGATTTGTGGGGCTTGCTAGCTAAGCAAGTCATATGCCCATAAATTTATTGGGGCTTGTTAGTGTACAGGTCATATGCCCAAGTCTACAAACATACATAACACACAAATCATAAGTTAACATAACACATAAATCATAAGATAACATATGGCATAACACATAATATCCTATCCTATTTTCCTTACCAATATACCGGGATGATGAGAACAAAGTCGGGATTTTGGAACACTCCTAAAAACCATAATATAGAGGTGAGTATTCTAAAAGAAATCAATGAATGAATTAAAAACCACCGAGAATATTCTTACCGACATGAAACCTCAAGTTCGAAGAACTTAGATGCCTAACCAAGAATAGAGAAGACTGAGTTAGGACTATAAAACTAATGAAACAATACTGAAAGGAACTAAGAATAGGAATACCTTTGAAATTGCTATGATCGAACTACACCTCGAAACCGAAATACACACTATGAACCTTACTTCCCAAGTGTTTATTAAGCTTATAATGATTAAGCTTATAACCCCAACCCAAGTGTTTATCACTCTATAGTCTCACTAGAAATTGGAAGGCTTTGATCAATGCTTGAAGAATGAATGAAAAGGCTTGGTGCTAGGTCCTATTTATAGAGTTTTAGGAATAAAAATCTTCTTTTTGGCTTTGAAAAAAAATAATAAATTTAATTGAAAATATTTGAATATCCTTCAGCCAAAGGCTTAGGAATTGGTCAAATTTTTTTAGAGAGATTTAAGGATTCAAAGCTTGATTTTTAAAACAAAAATAATAAAAACAAATAGAATCCTAACTTCTAACTCCCTAAATCTCGTAACTCTAAACTCCCCTGCAGTAAAATCAATATATTGGGAGCTGTAGAACTACGATTTAGAAACTCTTTATACCGTTAGAAAGATTATTAAATTATCTACAACTTTATAGAAATACTATTTTTCAAAATTCATAACATAACTGGGTCAAAAGTAGGTCGGAAGTTACAGTACCCTAAAGTTATGAAAAATCTATTTAATTATCTAAATAACACAAATAAATAAAATTGTGATAAGTGTCATGCTCCTTACAAATTCTAGTGAAGACTAAGTCTTATATTTCTCTTATTTTATCATTAAAATAATAATTTATTAATAATCATACATATGACAAATGACTTAATCCTATTGGCTCTATCTAAACCTTAGGAATAACCATGCTCATGACAAGTGTCATAGTCTTATTCTATCTAAACCTTAGGTTATAATAATTATCATATTAATAACCAGCAATATTAATCAAACCTTATGTTATAATTAATATTCTTAAACTATAGGTTAAACTTATAAAATCCATAACTATTGCTAGGAGTTTCCAACTAAGTCCCGGCTTGAACCAAAATCCACAATCATAAACATACTATAACTGCTACTAGCTATCACTATTACTATTACTACTACTATCTAACTAGCTAAATAAAGTTCTTGGACTCTACACCAAATATGTACGTCTTGCTCCAAAGCACTCCAACCTATGGTGGGTTACCCATAGCCTGCCCTTACCTGCACCATAGAGCACCCATGAGCCGAGGCCCAGCAAGAAAACCCCCACAAGGCATAATAATAGTTCAATTATTCATAAGCAATAAGCATATGCTTCAAAGGATATAATTACAATCATTTCAATCAAATACATCATAAACATGTTTCATAAATTGCAAGTATATATATTCCAATCATACGAATCATTTACACGGCCGAGGAAAATAGCCTTGCCGAGCGAGTGGGGACCACACCCTCAAAATGAACTCGCTTTCACAGCTTGCGTTACACATGCTTGCCGACGACCTGCGTTACACACGCCTTCCGACCAGCCTGCATTACACACACTTGCCAACCGACCCCACGTTCAGTCACGATGGTCGAATATAAATCGCACCCAACATTCACAGATAAGTGCACTACAACAGCTGCATGAACCACATTTACAGATAATTCCATGCCAGTATGCATGACAACCAATATGCTTATGTGCATATGCCAGTTTTCTTACCTTGAGTCTTGAGCATGTTAACGAGACGACCCTGAGCATGATCCCTTTCACCCGAGCCTAGCGGTAATCTCAAGTCACAACACATTGAGGAATTCCATCAACAACTAAAACCAATAAAGAGCTTTAAGGCCAAGCCCTAGTCCTTGGGACCTCAGATTCTGCTAAACTGGGTATCGGAATTGTTCCCGAGCCCTCTGATTGGGTTTCCCAAAAACCAAAACTAATATACTCTAAAATCCCATTTAGCACCGCGGCGCCCCCTAGCTGCATCGCGACCCCTCAGTAAGCCGAGAAGTCTTCCTATAAAACATGCATTTTGAGCTGTGTCGCCCCCACAAACGATCACGGTGCCCCAATTGGCCGAGAGTATCTCTTCCCATTTTGAGACACGGCACCACGACGGTCTGAGGGCAAACCTACCCTCGAAGAAAATCAAGACAGTCGCAGCTCTCCTACCAAGCGCCGCGGCGCTACCGCGACGAAATTCAGAAAAATACAATTTCAGAAATCGCAACCGACCCAATTAACCCCAAAAATAGGGTTCTAACCAGTTTTGAGCCTAACCCCAACCACATATCAGTAATAACACCCAAAAGAAACATATAAACAACATCAAAGCACACTAAAACCCCCACAAACTCCCAAAACCAGAGTTGGACAAGAGTACTCCAAGAAACAATTCAAAAGCTTAAAAAAAAAAATGGATTACCTCTTAGAAGCTTGAGTCCTAGCTGGATTCCTAGCCCTTGGAAGCTCCCAATCCTCAACACAAGCCTTAATTCCCAACTTAATTCACCCTCTAGGTTCGAGTTCTAGAGTTTCTCCTCAAAGTGAGCAAGGAGAAAAGGTGCACCCCTGAGCGGGGTATTAATCTCCGTTGTGACTTTTCCGCTCACTTTCTCAAAAGGATCGACTCGTGCCGAATATCTCAAATAGATCCACATAATAATGTGCCACGTAATAATGTAGTCTCAAACATATATCACATAAAATTACAATTATACCATCAACGGGTCAAAATTGTGAAAGTGCCCATTTCAACAAAAGCGGACCTTTAAGCATATTTAATGCACATAAACATGGATAAATAGTCCTATCATAATATAACTCATATAATCAACATAATCACATAATTATTCAATTAATTAACACATAATTACTACATGTGCCCTCCCGACATGCTAATTAAGGCACTAAGCCTCATTAGGAATTTTGGAACGTTACAATGGAGGCTGAGTTCATAGCTGCGTCTGAGGTGACTAAGGAAATAGTTTGGCTAAAGAAGTTCTATTCAGACCTTGGTGTTATTACATGTATGGATAAACCTCTCGTGTTGTTTTATGAAAGCACATGAGCATTAGCCATTTCGAAGGAACCTCGAAGTCACAAGAGGAGTAAGCTTATAGAGAGGAAATACCACATTATAGGGAATATGTGGCCAGGGGAGATGTGAAGGGCATGAAGATAATGTCTGAAGATAATCTTGTAGATCATTTTAAAAAGACATTGCAAGAGGCTATGTATGATAAGTATATCTGGGAAATGGGTTTAATAGAAATGAAGCATTAGTTTTAATTAGTGCAAGTGGGAGTTTGTTGCGATTTTATTCCCTATGTAAAACCTATTTTCTATGTAATATCATTTCGTTATCAATAAAGAATAAAAATCAGTTTTGACTTTGTAAATCACACTCACTTGTTTATTTACATGATTATTTATTTAATATAAAAATTTATTAAATTCAGAGCATATGGATAGTCATAATTATTGTGACGTGGTCACAGTGGATTATAATTATTATTATGTGTTAAAATAAATTAGTGCTAAGATTAAGTTAGTGCATAAGATTTACATTGACTTGCTAATCTATAATATAATTTATATACACAATCTGGTGTAATGTTCTATCCAGAACATTGGCCAAGTAGATACGATCAGATGTATTATGTTACATCAAACTGGACCGATATAGAGTTTAGATAGATAAGTAAATGTACTATTATTATCTAATCTAGCCATATCATATAGTTGATCATAGGTTAATTCAATCCTAATTCTGAGTGGTTCATATTCTAACTGATTTTATTGTTCAAGTCCTTTGATTTGTTCGTTACCATTTTACCCTACGGACTAGCCCATACTTACCTATTAGGGACGTGGTAGTATAATTGAGTGGGAGTATTAATCATAGATATGAAATATATAGCTTCTATGTAAGAAGTGAACTGATGATTTCCTTATAGCTTAGTTCAAGGCGTTAAATGATAGAGATTAATTAAGTTTACAAATGTATCATTTAAAAGGAACATAGTGGTATTTAAGGATAAAATACAGTGAGGTGTAAAACAGTAATTTGTACCCATCTCATTAGTAGATCATCTATAGAGGGTTGAATGAGGATTATGGTGGTAACAATGGATAACATAATTACATTGGGTGTAAATCATTCTATGAATTTAAGAGTGCAATTCCAAGCCTATAGTGGAGTCACAAGGAATTAATAAGGTAGTGAAATTATTTGCAAATAAATTCATGGTAACTTATTGGAGCTTGATTTCATGGATCCATGGTCCCTGCATCACCTTTGATTAAATCTTTTAGAATGTCTCAATTAATTCTTTAATTATCAATTAGGATTTTTAAAGTTAACTAGGTTAATTTTGAAAAATTACAGAGATATGAGATTTAGAGAATAAAAAAATAGGGCAAATTTATTAAATATGATAAATTGGTGTTAAATTAATAAATAAATTTAAATCAAGTTTCAAATTATAAATATTTAATTTGAATAAGGATTTAAATATTTAGTTAATTAATTACTTTTGGTAAAAATAACAGGGGATTTGAATTTAAGTCCAATTGGCTTGAATTTAAATTTAAAAAATCCAAGGCCAAGGGCCATAGTGGATTTTGACCACTATAGGAATTTTTTTCTCTATTATTTTAATTAATTAATTATTTACATAATGCCTAAGTGAAGTCTATAAAATGATACTTAACTATAAGGTTTAAAGAGAGAATTGAATTGATTAAGTTTAATTCAGAAGAACAATTACCTAGAGCATCCATTCATAGTCGTTCACTACTATAAAATAGGGCTTTCTCCGTGATCTTTTTGCTTAATACACTGCAATTTTTTTGGAGTAATTGGAACCGCAGAGAAAAATGGTACTTTTCACTACGATATTTTAAAAAAAAAAGCGCAGAGAAAGATTTCTTTCTTTGCAAATTTTTAAAAGAAGCGTAGAGAAAGAATTTGGGTGTACTGAACCTCTCACCTCATGCCTATTGGTCGTACACTGTTTTCATTGTGTTATACCTTGAAATTTTCACGAGTTCAATTACTCAGCTTGGGTACAACTGACAGATGAATAAGTGGGAAAAATATCCAAGTAGAATATCTGGCTAATAGTAATGTGAACAGCTCGAGTTTGGGGCTGGACAACATGATACATAGGCTATTATCAGATCTCCTCTCAAGATAACAATTGAGCTTGAGACTTATAATGATCAGATCCAACTTTGGGCGCTCTGAGCTTACTACGGGCAAGGGTTCAGATAGTCCTTGTGTTAGGAATGAATTTCCTAATACGCAGCGGAATGGTGGTGGGGTTGGCCCAGTGTACAAAAAAATTTTTGTAACATATTTTAACTACCTTTAAATATGCAGATCCATTAATTTACATACATTAATCATAAGCAAGTTAAGGATAGAATTCATACCTCTTGAAGCCTATCAAGTGTCCTTGCTATCTTTTCGTATTTAGAATGATCTTCCTATCCAAGCCGCTCCCAGGTACTCACACCAAGATCTTCCAAAGCGTTCTCTACACCTCAAGAAGTGTGTGGGCACTTAGAGAATGAAGGATAGTTTATTTGTGATTCTACTTGATGTACTCAACACATGAGATCAACAGAATAAGCCTGAGAATTGGTTCTTTATTTTTCAATGAGAGAAAACTATCGTTCTATTTTTCACAGAGCGAATCTTCTGAGTTGTCTCGGATATCTGAATATTTTCTGATTAGTCATACTTAGAATAAAATATTCAAATTTAAAAAATAAATCTGTAACCAACTTACAATTTACTTTTTAATTAATTAATTATTCTATTAATGAAAAAAATCCAAAAACCAATTTTTTGAATTATTAATTAATTAATTAAATAAATAAATAAAATAGAAATCCTATCCCTGAAAATAGCCCTACACGCCACACATAGTCCATGGACTGTGTGTTCATGTGTAACATCCCTAATTTTAGGGATGTTCGTTTTTTCAATTTTTATTTAATTATTTATTCAAACTACTTTGTCAGATAAGATCTAACAGCCTGATAACTAATTCAAATTTAAATTAATTATATTTTTAATTAATTATCAAATATAATTAATTATTTGAATAAATATTAATCTTTTAAATTCAAATCTAATTTGAACTTATCAGATTATTATCTCGCACTCAAATAAAGATATTTAATTAATTCTACCAATTAATTAAATCCAATATTTTTAAAAATAAATATTTAATTTATTATAATTTCAAAAATTATAATTAATTAATTATTTAATTAAATTTATAAATTAATTTAATTATTTAATATAATTTCAAAAATTTTACAATAATTAAATATTAATTAATTTTATTAACTACAACTAATTTGTAATTAATTAATTAATCACTATTATCATATAATTGCATATTTGGCCTGAAGAACAAATTTCTTCTCAAATATGTCTTTAAACTATTTTTCCCTTCATATCAACTCTTACCTTGAATAGTGTTGATAGAGCCGCTATGGGGACCTATGGACCTATAATTCCAATCTCCAATAAATTTGATATTATTAATTAAACTCTTTAATTAAATAATCTTAATTTATTAATCTCATGATTATTCCACTATAAATATGAGACTGCACTCTTGTAATTATAGACATTTCATTTATTGAGTACTTTATAATTATAAAGCATCCATTGATGTAATCATTGCATACAACTTGACCCTCTAATAATGGTTCATAATTAATCGGGAATAAAATTATCGTTTTACCTTTTTAATTATCTCTTGTTTCCTTAACTACCATTGACT